>NW_027441976.1:300000-443114 GCF_048569485.1 Anomaloglossus baeobatrachus | reverse complement strand
ATATTACTATATGAATTTTGTCTCTGCATGATATAGGGACATTAGAAAATCTTTTAAGGACTATACATGGTCATATTCTTTAGGCTAAGGCTGATTCTCCTTATGTTTGGATGATTTTCTTACCACCCTGGTCGTGCCCTTTCACTTGCCAGTAGTAGATATGGTCTCGTTGGGTGCGCATGTGCGGGGCTGCCTCAGCATGAGTCCCCACCAAGGGAGCTTCCTTAGAAGGATGCATGGGTTAACTGACGTTAGTGGAAGTATTCTTCCGATCCACGCTTCCCCTGGAATGACTGGATGAGGCGGACTCTATGTGCGGCGTCCCACCCCCTGCACGCGCCCAAACAGCGACGATCTCGCCCAAGACACCACATAATAAAACATGCACATTACACTTTCCTCAAGCGAGGAAGCCAGGTGAGAAACGCGTGTCAGGGCTACTCAAAACATCCAGTTATAAGTGCACTTTATAGGTGAGTCCGGATCACGATGATTCATGGCTGTTAGCTCTATCGGTAATAGTAATGGTAGCCTTTGAGGCTTAGGCTGCGTTACATGGGTGATATTAGATTTTTGTGTTGTTATAGCGCCACCAGGTGGCCATCTGTATTAGTACATGCAGTGGTACCTGCAATGTATTTCAATGACCCCGATCCTGCTGTACCGGAAGTCGCCGGATCCTGATAGACAGAATCCTGTTTTTTGTACTGAGCATGCCCAGAAAGCAGCTTGGCATGGTCAATACAGAAATCTCCCTCTCTCTCAGACAGAAGACCAGGATCGTGAAGGGGTGAGAGGGAGTAATAAAGATGGAGTCCCTAAGTGTGTCTGTGTATTTATTTCTAATAAAGTGTCTGTGTATTTTTTTCTAATAAAGTATTTTTTCTGTGTGATGTCTTTTTTTTAACCCTTTATTGGAGATTCTTAATGGCCGGGTCAAACTTGGCCTGACATTAGCAATCTCAGGCTTTATATATATATATATATTTATATTTAGGTCATATAAGCAGTGGGGGTTAGCAGCCAGTAGCTGCTTGGGTTACCTTAGCAATAGAAAATGCAGCGGGATTCCACACATTTTATTTTTTTTACCCCCTAACCCTAGAGTTAGGGTTATGTGTTTGGGGTTTTTGTTTATTTTTTAATGAATTTAAAAAAAAAAATACTCATGGGCTACCGAGAACCCGAGCATTTTAGTGCTCACTCATCCCTACTTCTAACCATACAGCCAGCAGATCAAGTAATCTGATCAGCTGACTCCAGTGTTGGCCGATTACTTGTTCTGGGTCCCCCTGCATCCATCGCAGCGTGTGCTGCCTGTGAGGTCAGCTGAATTCGGCCGACACTGGAGTCAGCTGATCTGAACTCTGTTGAACTCCAGCCCGAACACTCTGCGATAGATGCAGGGGGACACAGAACAAGTAATCGGGCAACACTGGAGTCAGCTGATCTGAACTCAGCTGAACTCATGATCACACAGCCCGAACATGGTCACACGTGATCGGCAGCAGGCAGTGATTGCTGTTAACCTGCATCCATCACAGCGTGTGCGGGCTGTGAGATCAGGAGTTCAGCTTATTCCCGATCAGCTGACTCCAGTGCCAGCCGATAAATTCTGTGTTCCCCTTCATCCATCACAAGTAGAAGCATACAATAAAATAACAATTGCGGTTGCATGCGTTGCACATTCAATCCACAGGATCCGGTCATATGCGGTTTGCATCCTGTCAAATGTGAAAGTAGCCTTACAGCTGGAGCAGGAAGAAGAAAGACAAGATGGCAGACTTACTTTGGGAGCTTACAGGAAGAAATCGCACAGACCAATTTTTGGGGCTCCACTCAAGGGGATCTGGGGCTGAGAAAAAAAGGAGACCGTCAGCTGATGATGAAATAGCTAGCAAAGTTATTGATCATTATCTCAAACCCATTGCCTCCTCTCTCTAGTCCGGCATTTCCTCTCTGCGGCGATCGCCATCCTCCTTCTTCTGAGGCCCATGTGCATGACGCGTCGTACATCATGCTCACTAGCTGGCATTGAGGTCCTGCGCAGGCGCACTTTGATCTGCCCTGCTCAAAGCAGATCCATGTATTGTAGTGCATATGCGTAAGAGATCTTTAACCCCTTAACGATCTGGTGGCTATCATGATAGCACAGGGTCATGTGATGACTCCTGTAGCTCACATGACTCAGGTCCTGTAAGAAAAAGCCAAATATTGGCTGTTACAAGAGATGATAATTTCTCCCAGTCTAAATTGTGCTGCTCTGATTGGGATAAATAAATGAGTGATCAGACAGCTGATCCTAATAGCCCCCTAGGGGTACTTGTCAAATTTAAAAAAAAATGTAAGAAAAAGTTTTGAAAAAGTAAAAAAAAAAGTAAAAACACCTAAAAGTTTAAATCATCCCTCTTTTGCCCCACTGAAAAATAAAGGGTTAAAAAAAATATATTCACACATTTGGTATCGCTGTCTTCAGCCCGATCTATCAAAATATAAAATCATTTGTTCTGATTTTTAAACGGCGTAGCAGCAAAAAAATTCCAAATGCCAAAATTACGCTTTTTGGTTGCCACAAATCTTAAGCAAAATGCAATAACAGGCAATGAACACATAGCATCTGCGCAAAAATGATACTGTTAAAATTGTCAGCTCGAGATACTAAAAAAAGCCATCACTGAGCCATAGATTTAAAAAAATGAGAACGCTATGGGTCTCAGAAAATGGCGCAAAACGTCTGTCACTTTTTTCGGACAAACTTCTGATTATTTTTTTAACCCCTTAGATTAAAGTAAACCTATTCATGTTTGGTGTCTACAAACTTGCAGTAACCTCAGGCATCACAGCAGCACATCAGGTTTACCATATAGTGAACACAGTGAATAAAATGTCTCAAAAACAATAGAGCAATCACACTTTTTTTTGCAATTTCTCCACATTTGGATTTTTTTTGCCATTTTACAGTACACTGCATGGTAAAACTCACAGTTTCATTTAAAATTACAGCTCATTCTGCAAAAAATGAGCCCTCACATGACCATATTGACTGAAAAATAAAAAAGTTACGTCTGTCAGAAGAATGGCAAACCCCCCACAAATACCGAAAAGTGTAAAGTCGGCCGGTCGTGAAGGGGTTAATCTTTCCTCGCGCCTGCACATTACAGTACTTTCATTAGCAGGGCAGATGAATGCGCCTGCGCAGGACCGCAATGTCGGCTCGTGTGGATGACGTAGACACATCATCCACACCGGACTGGGAAGAAGGAGGCCGAAGATCGCAGCAGAGAGGATGCGTCAGACCTGAAAGAGGAGGCACCGCACTGGAGAGCTGCGACACCCATTGGACTGGACCCACCCTAGGTGAGTATTATAAAAGTACTTTTTCCGTTTTACAGAGCGGCCTAGGCTCTTATATACAGTATTTTGGAATGCTGTATATAAGAACTCAGTGGTATTGGACACAGCTTGTAGTCCCCAAATCTGGTGACAGATTCCCATTAAAAAATCGGAAGGAACACAAACTTACACAATAAATCACCAACATATTTGTGCTTCTAAGGGCGTGATTTATTACGCCCAGTATCCATGCCAGAAAATCTACATAGGAATGACCACAAGAGACTTAACCTCTTACAGACATTGGACGTACTGGGTACATCGTAGATAATGGCGGTGTAATCATCGTCGGCTGCTGCTGCAGTCAACCGGCACCGATTTCCGCACATATATGCTGATCTGAACAGCAGACATGTGTAGCTTACAAGCAAGGGTGGATCCACGAATCACCCATGCCTTTTAATCTTTTAGACCGCGCTGTCAATTACTGACAGCGCAATGTAAATGGCCATGGCAGGGAAATTTCCTTTCCTCTATGCTATCGGAGTCCCCGTGACGCGATCACGGGAAACCGATGGTTGCCATGGTAGCACAGGGTTATGTCATGACTCATGTCGCTATCATGACTCACATCCTGTTACAGCCGGCTGGTTGTAACAGGACAGCAGCATTTCAGCTGATCAGAGCTCTGCCGCTCTGATCAGCAGAAATGAACAAGCGATCAGACAGCTAATCCTTACCCCTAGGGGGACTATTAAAATAAAAAAAGTTTAAAAAAAAGTTTTAAAGAATTAAAAAAAACAACTAAAAATTTAAATCACTCCCCATTCGCCCCACTAAAAATCAAAGGGTTAAAAAAATAATAAATATACACTCATTTGGTATCACAGAGTTCAGAAATGCCCAGTCTATCAAAATCTAAAATGAATTAATATAATCGGTAGACGGCGTAGCCGTACAAAAAAAATTCCAACCGGCAAAGTTAAGTTTTTTGGTCTTCGCAAATTTTGAGCAAGATGCAATACCAGGGAGTCAAAACGTAGCATCTGCGCAAAAATGGTTCGGCTAAAAATGCAAACAAATAAGCCATCAGTGAGCCCCATATCCCGAAAAATGAGAACACTACAAGTTGCAGAAAATGGCGCTGAAAGTGCTCCAATTTTTTGGACAAACCTTTTTTTAACCCCTTAGATAAAAGTAAACCTAAACATGTTTAGTATCAACGAACTCATACCAACCTGAAGTATCACACCCACCCATCAGTTTTACCATAAAGTGAACACGGTGAATAAAGTACCCCATAAACCATTGTCCAATCACACTTTTTTGTAATTTTTCCGCACGTGGAAATTTTTTGCTGTTTTCCAGTACCATATATGTTAAAACTCATGGTTTCACTTAAAAGACCAATACGTCCCGCAAAAAACAAGCCCTCTTATGGCAAGATTGACGGGAAAAATAAAAAAGTTACGACTCTCGGAAAAAGGGGAGCAAAAAACAAAAACGGAAAAATCGTCCAGAGGTTAGGGGGTTAAAGGTGTGAGTCCGTGAGCACATCAGGGACATTGAGAAAACAAAGACTCTGCATGAGACGGAACACCTAAAATCCCTACCAAAACATTTCCAATTGTACCATAAATCTGACTCAAGCAAATTAATTATAAAGGCCATAGATCAGAGGTTAGAGGTGGTAACCTATTTAAGGCCCTTGCGCAACTTGAGTCACTGGATTTATAGATTGGACACAAGGACTCCTATTGGGCTCAATGAGAGCTTTGGCTGCTTTCTTTAATTGGGTATTTTTATGTGGTGTGAGAATGGGACTGTTTGTGTTAAAATTATTTTTAATAGTTTTTTTATCCATAATTTAGAGGTCTGTATATGCTAAAACCATACCTGTGGTGGTCTGCAAATTTTGAGGTACTTCACTCGACCCGCTCAGTAACTTAGATGTTGATTTTGATTGGGTCTTTTCCCTGAATGAAGTGCCTATGAGAAAATAAGAAAAAAGATTATTATCTAAGAAAAGTGGAGAACAACATTGTACAACAATTTAATTATAGTTTGGATACAACTAATATTTAATACATTTACTCAATAATTTAGTTTTTTGCATTTCTTGATTTTGCTTGCCTTATGGCATGTCATTTTTAATTTTGCATATAATATTTCTGTTTACACAACAACATGAACACTATGCACTTTTTTGTTTGTCTATTGATTAGTGATGGACAGACCCGGACTGTAAAATTTAGAATCCGAGAGGTTTTAAAAATACCCGAGTACTGGACCCGGGCCTGGAGTTCTCAGGGAACTCCGGATAAAGATCCGGAACCTTTGGAAATAAAAAATAAAAAAAGGAAAAATAAAGAAAATAAGAATAAAGCAGGCGCGTTATAACAATAGCAGCCCACAGCCACTCAGGATTGTCACATCCATTAGATGTGACAATCCTGGCACTCTACCCGATTCTTCCCGATTCCCCTGGTGCGGTGGCAATCAGGCTAATAAGGGGTTAATAACAGCTCACATCTGCCACTAAGCCCTAGATTAGCAATGGCAGGGTCTATGAAAACCCTACCCCCATTACTAATCTGTAAGTGAAAATAAATAAACACAAACACAAAATAAGATAAAAACAACACCCTCTTTCACTCCTTTATTAACCCCAAAAACACCCAGGTCTGATGTCATCCACACGAGGTCCCATAACGATTCCAGCTCTGCTACATCTGAAGTGACAGTGCGTGGGCATAGAATATGACCACCCGCTGTGATCTTAAGGCAGAGAATGAGTCGCAGCGATGTGTGGTGACGTAACTTAGGTTATTTGCGGTCACAGCTGGAGCTGCCCATTGTCATCCACCTATGATCGCAGGTAACCTGACCTCATTGAACTGAGTGACCACTACTATCCATAAAAGTGGCGTAATACTTTGGCAAAATTACTCCCAGAAATAAAATGTGAGTCAGAAATACATTCAGGCATCTTCCGCATGCTGTTGCCATTCAGTTTCAACAATTTTCCATCCATTGCAATATTTTTACAGCCCTCGCAGGCCTATTTCCAACGTCCTCTGGAAAATTATTCGAGTTTCCCATTGACTTGGATTGGGTTCGTTATTCGGTATGAATACACAAATGTAGAAATTATTGGATTTGAACAATCCGAACCCGAATATTTTAGCATTCGCCCATATCTAGTCATCACTAATGATAATTTTAAGGATGTCTAAAACTGATCAACTGGGAAAAGGTTGTTGCATTACTCGTAAATCAAATGCCATGTCCTTCTTCAATTTGTCCAATTATTAATACCAGGTTTTGGTTAAAATGAGGCTACCATTTCAAGGTTAATTTTTCATCAAGGAGAAACTACGCTGAAAATCTATCTTTTGAATCATGTGCATTGAATATTTTTTTGGTATGGTATCAGAAGACTCAGAAGGAAAAATGTATGTAACAAAATTAAAACATTGTCGTCCATTTGGCTTATCCCTAATCTATTAATTTTACACTAGCTGGTAAGATAGATGACATCTTTATTATCTGGAGGGGTACCGGTCCTGAACTGCAGAGCTTCATGACTTGGTTGAACAATAACCCATATAACATCAAACTAACCTATAAGGCAGATCGGGAGGCAATTGTTTTTCTGGACTATAATATAAAAATGGGGTACCAGACAGAAAAGGGTTCTCCACGGGTACAATTATTATCAACAAGTAAGAGGGAAGAATCTTTTTCCTCACAGATACATTTCATCTCCAAGTTAACAGTCAGAGGGGGGCGATCAGGCAGATCTTGAACAAACACTGGTCGTTACTGAAGACCGACTAGAGTTTGAACGACGTTTTACTCATCGCCCACTCTTACCTGTTAGAAGGGGGAAAAGCCTAAAGGATATGCTGGTGAAGAACCATTACGTACCTAGGGTGGTATCTCGCATTGAGAAAGGGAGTCCCAAATTTGGTTGTTTTCCTTTTGTCTGCCCAGAGATGTTGTCAGCTTGGGATGGACCTAAAGAGTATAAAATAAAAAGTTACAAATCATGCAGTAAAAGTCACGTTATCTATTATGCAGTATGTGGCTGTAGCCTAATTTATATTGGGTTAACATCAAGGGAACAACGCGTCCGCACGAGGGAACATGTTAGGGACATAATTGCGGTGTGTGATGTTGTGGATCTTGATTCCCTGAGGATGATCCAGAGACATTTCAAGCTGCGCCATGACTGTGGTCCCACAGGATTGAAAATTTGTGGTATCGCAAGGTCCATTTAGAATCTAGGGGTATATATATATACACATATTACTATATGAATTTTGTCTCTGCATGATATAGGGACATTAGAAAATCTTTTAAGGACTATACATGGTCATATTCTTTAGGCTAAGGCTGATTCTCCTTATGTTTGGATGATTTTCTTACCACCCTGGTCGTGCCCTTTCACTTGCCAGTAGTAGATATGGTCTCGTTGGGTGCGCATGTGCGGGGCTGCCTCAGCATGAGTCCCCACCAAGGGAGCTTCCTTAGAAGGATGCATGGGTTAACTGACGTTAGTGGAAGTATTCTTCAGATCCACGCTTCCCCTGGAATGACTGGATGAGGCGGACTCTATGTGCGGCGTCCCACCCCCTGCACGCGCCCAAACAGCGACGATCTCGCCCAAGACACCACATAATAAAACATACACATTACACTTTCCTCAAGCGAGGAAGCCAGGTGAGAAACGCGTGTCAGGGCTACTCAAAACATCCAGTTATAAGTGCACTTTATAGGTGAGTCCGGATCACGATGATTCATGGCTGTTAGCTCTATCGGTAATAGTAATGGTAGCCTTTGAGGCTTAGGCTGCGTTACATGGGTGATATTAGATTTTTGTGTTGTTATAGCGCCACCAGGTGGCCATCTGTATTAGTACATGCAGTGGTACCTGCAATGTATTGCAATGACCCCGATCCTGCTGTACCGGAAGTCGCCGGATCCTGATAGACAGAATCCTGTTTTTTGTACTGAGCATGCCCAGAAAGCAGCTTGGCATGGTCAATACAGAAATCTCCCTCTCTCTCAGACAGAAGACCAGGATCGTGAAGGGGTGAGAAGGAGTAATAAAGATGGAGTCCCTAAGTGTGTCTGTGTATTTATTTCTAATAAAGTGTCTGTGTATTTTTTTCTAATAAAGTATTTTTTCTGTGTGATGTCTTTTTTTTAACCCTTTATTGGAGATTCTTAATGGCCGGGTCAAACTTGGCCTGACATTAGCAATCTCAGGCTTTATATATATATATATTTATATTTAGGTCATATAAGCAGTGGGGGTTAGCAGCCAGTAGCTGCTTGGGTTACCTTAGCAATAGAAAATGCAGCGGGAGTCCACACATTTTATTTTTTTTACCCCCTAACCCTAGAGTTAGGGTTATGTGTTTGGGGTTTTTGTTTATTTTTTAATGAATTTAAAAAAAAAATACTCATGGGCTACCGAGAACCCGAGCATTTTAGTGCTCCCTCATCCCTACTTCTAACCATACAGCCAGCAGATCAAGTAATCTGATCAGCTGACTCCAGTGTTGGCCGATTACTTGTTCTGGGTCCCCCTGCATCCATCGCAGCGTGTGCTGCCTGTGAGGTCAGCTGAATTCGTCCGACACTGGAGTCAGCTGATCTGAACTCTGTTGAACTCCAGCCCGAACACTCTGCGATAGATGCAGGGGGACACAGAACAAGTAATCGGGCAACACTGGAGTCAGCTGATCTGAACTCAGCTGAACTCATGACCACACAGCCCGAACATGGTCACACGTGATCGGCAGCAGGCAGTGATTGCTGTTAACCTGCATCCATCACAGCGTGTGCGGACTGTGAGATCAGGAGTTCAGCTTATTCCCGATCAGCTGACTCCAGTGCCAGACGATAAATTCTGTGTTCCCCTTCATCCATCACAAGTAGAAGTAGAAGCATACAATAAAATAACAATTGCGGTTGCATGCGTTGCACATTCAATCCACAGGATCCGGTCATATGCGGTTTGCATCCTGTCAAATGTGAAAGTAGCCTTACAGTTGGAGCAGGAAGAAGAAAGACAAGATGGCAGACTTACTTTGGGAGCTTACAGGAAGAAATCGCACAGACCAATTTTTGGGGCTCCACTCAAGGGGATCTGGGGCTGAGAAAAAAAGGAGACCGTCAGCTGATGATGAAATAGCTAGCAAAGTTATTGATCATTATCTCAAACCCATTGCCTCCTCTCTCTAGTCCGGCATTTCCTCTCTGCGGCGATCGCCATCCTCCTTCTTCTGAGGCCCATGTGCATGACGCGTCGTACATCATGCTCACTAGCTGGCATTGAGGTCCTGCGCAGGCGCACTTTGATCTGCCCTGCTCAAAGCAGATCCATGTATTGTAGTGCATATGCGTAAGAGATCTTTAACCCCTTAACGATCTGGTGGCTATCATGATAGCACAGGGTCATGTGATGACTCCTGTAGCTCACATGACTCAGGTCCTGTAAGAAAAAGCCAAATACTGGCTGTTACAAGAGATGATAATTTCTCCCAGTCTAAATTGTGCTGCTCTGATTGGGATAAATAAATGAGTGATCAGACAGCTGATCCTAATAGCCCCCTAGGGGTACTAGTCAAATTTAAAAAAAAATGTAAGAAAAAGTTTTGAAAAAGTAAAAAAAAAAGTAAAAACACCTAAAAGTTTAAATCATCCCTCTTTTGCCCCACTGAAAAATAAAGGGTTAAAAAAAAATATTCACACATTTGGTATCACTGTCTTCAGCCCGATCTATCAAAATATAAAATCATTTGTTCTGATTTTTAAACGGCGTAGCAGCAAAAAAATTCCAAATGCCAAAATTACGCTTTTTGGTTGCCACAAATCTTAAGCAAAATGCAATAACAGGCAATGAACACATAGCATCTGCGCAAAAATGATCCTGTTAAAAACGTCAGCTCGAGATACTAAAAAAAGCCATCACTGAGCCATAGATTTAAAAAAATGAGAACGCTATGGGTCTCAGAAAATGGCGCAAAACGTCTGTCACTTTTTTCGGACAAACTTCTGATAATTTTTTTAACCCCTTAGATTAAAGTAAACCTATTCATGTTTGGTGTCTACAAACTTGCAGTAACCTCAGGCATCACAGCAGCACATCAGGTTTACCATATAGTGAACACAGTGAATAAAATGTCTCAAAAACAATAGAGCAATCACACTTTTTTTTGCAATTTCTCCACATTTGGATTTTTTTTGCCATTTTACAGTACACTGCATGGTAAAACTCACAGTTTCATTTAAAATTACAGCTCATTCTGCAAAAAATTAGCCCTCACATGACCATATTGACTGAAAAATAAAAAAGTTACGTCTGTCAGAAGAATGGCAAACCCCCCACAAATACCGAAAAGTGTAAAGTCGGCCGGTCGTGAAGGGGTTAATCTTTCCTCGCGCCTGCACATTACAGTACTTTCATCAGCAGGGCAGATGAATGCGCCTGCGCAGGACCGCAATGTCGGCTCGTGTGGATGACGTAGACACATCATCCACACTGTACTGGGAAGAAGGAGGCCGAAGATCGCAGCAGAGAGGATGCGTCAGACCTGAAAGAGGAGGCACCGCACTGGAGAGCTGCGACACCCATTGGACTGGACCCACCCTAGGTGAGTATTATAAAAGTACTTTTTCCGTTTTACAGAGCGGCCTAGGCTCTTATATACAGTATTTTGGAATGCTGTATATAAGAACTCAGTGGTATTGGACACAGCTTGTAGTCCCCAAATCTGGTGACAGATTCCCATTAAAAAATCGGAAGGAACACAAACTTACACAATAAATCACCAACATATTTGTGCTTCTAAGGGCGTGATTTATTACGCCCAGTATCCATGCCAGAAAATCTACATAGGAATGACCACAAGGGACTTAACCTCTTACAGACATTGGACGTACTGGGTACATCGTAGATAATGGCGGTGTAATCATCGTCGGCTGCTGCTGCAGTAAACCGGCACCGATTTCCGCACATATATGCTGATCTGAACAGCAGACATGTGTAGCTTACAAGCAAGGGTGGATCCACGATTCACCCATGCCTTTTAATCTTTTAGACCGCGCTGTCAATTACTGACAGCGCAATGTAAATGGCCATGGCAGGGAAATTTCCTTTCCTCTACGCTATCGGAGTCCCCGTGACGCGATCACGGGAAACCGATGGTTGCCATGGTAGCACAGGGTTATGTCATAACTCATGTCGCTATCATGACTCACATCCTGTTACAGCCGGCTGGTTGTAACAGGACAGCAGCATTTCAGCTGATCAGAGCTCTGCCGCTCTGATCAGCAGAAATGAACAAGCGATCAGACAGCTAATCCTTACCCCTAGGGGGACTATTAAAATAAAAAAAGTTTAAAACAAAGTTTTAAAGAATTAAAAAAAACAACTAAAAATTTAAATCACTCCCCATTCGCCCCACTAAAAATCAAAGGGTTAAAAAAATAATAAATATACACTCATTTGGTATCACAGAGTTCAGAAATGCCCAGTCTATCAAAATCTAAAATGAATTAATATAATCGGTAGACGGCGTAGCCGTACAAAAAAAATACCAACCGGCAAAGTTAAGTTTTTTGGTCTTCGCAAATTTTGAGCAAGATGCAATACCAGGGAGTCAAAACGTAGCATCTGCGCAAAAATGGTTCGGCTAAAAATGCAAACAAATAAGCCATCAGTGAGCCCCATATCCCGAAAAATGAGAACACTACAAGTTGCAGAAAATGGCGCTGAAAGTGCTCCAATTTTTTGGACAAACCTTTTTTTAACCCCTTAGATAAAAGTAAACCTAAACATGTTTAGTATCAACGAACTCATACCAACCTGAAGTATCACACCCACCCATCAGTTTTACCATAAAGTGAACACGGTGAATAAAGTACCCCATAAACCATTGTCCAATCACACTTTTTTGTAATTTTTCCGCACGTGGAAATTTTTTGCTGTTTTCCAGTACCATATATGTTAAAACTCATGGTTTCACTTAAAAGACCAATACGTCCCGCAAAAAACAAGCCCTCTTATGGCAAGATTGACGGGAAAAATAAAAAAGTTACGACTCTCGGAAAAAGAGGAGCAAAAAACAAAAACGGAAAAATCGTCCAGGGGTTAGGGGGTTAAAGGTGTGAGTCCGTGAGCACATCAGGGACATTGAGAAAACAAAGACTCTACATGAGACGGAACACCTAAAATCCCTACCAAAACATTTCCAATTGTACCATAAATCTGACTCAAGCAAATTAATTATAAAGGCCATAGATCAGAGGTTAGAGGTGGTAACCTATTTAAGGCCCTTGCGCAACTTGAGTCACTTTATTTATAGATTGGACACAAGGACTCCTATTGGGCTCAATGAGAGCTTTGGCTGCTTTCTTTAATTGGGTATTTTTATGTGGTGTGAGAATGGGACTGTTTGTGTTAAAATTATTTTTAATAGTTTTTTTATCCATAATTTAGAGGTCTGTATATGCTAAAACCATACCTGTGGTGGTCTGCAAATTTTGAGGTACTTCACTCGACCCGCTCAGTAACTTAGATGTTGATTTTGATTGGGTCTTTTCCCTGAATGAAGTGCCTATGAGAAAATAAGAAAAAAGATTATTATCTAAGAAAAGTGGAGAAAAACATTGTACAACAATTTAATTATAGTTTGGATACAACTAATATTTAATACATTTACTCAATAATTTAGTTTCTTGCATTTCTTGATTTTGCTTGCCTTATGGCATGTCATTTTTAATTTTGAATATCATATTTCTGTTTACACAACTACATAAACACCATGCACTTTTTTGTTTGTCTATTGATTAGTGATGGACAGACCCGGACTGTAAAATTTAGGATCCGAGCGATTTTAAAAATACCCGAGTACCGGACCCGGGCCTGGAGTTCTCAGGGAACTCCGGATCATGATCCGGAACCTTTGGAAATAAAAAATAAATAAAGGAAAATTAAATAAAAAGAGAATTTTGTTTACTTACCGTAAATTCTTTTTCTTGTAGTTCCGACATGGGAGACCCAAACCATGGGTGTATAGCTACTGCCCCCGGAGGACACACAAAGTTACTACACTCAAAAACGTGTAGCTCCTCCCTCCTAGCATATACACCCCCTGCGAGCCAGATCTAGCCAGTTTAGTGCAAAAGCTGAAGGAGGACATCCACCCACAAGAAGAGACAGAGTAAAATCCGGAAGAACCGGAACCTCTGTCTACAACAATAACAGCCGGTGAAGACACACGGAACAAGAAACCTGCCAACAGGCAATAGGGAGGGTGCTGGGTCTCCCATGTCGGAACTACAAGAAAAAGAATTTACGGTAAGTAAACAAAATTCTCTTTTTCTTTATCGTTCCTTCCATGGGAGACCCAAACCATGGGACGTTCCAAAGCAGTCCATGGGTGGGAATAAACAGACAACTGAGAAGCAGGCAAACCTAACTTCACAAATGGGCGACAGACGCCGGAAAAATGCGTCTGCCCAAGCCCACGTCTGCCAAGGCATGAGCATGCCTTGGGAAGTACTTCGAAAAAGTATGCAGACTAATTCGAGCTGCAGTCTGACAGACCTACTGAGCCGTAACCTGGTGCCTGAAAGCCCAAAAAAAGGCGCCGACAGGACTGACCAAATGTGCTCTGATCCCCGGCGGGGAAGGCACTTGAGTACACTCGTAGGTCTCGGAAATGGCCGACCTAAGCCAACATCAGGGTCGGCTTAGATGCCGAGAGACCGTTACGCTGACGAACAGTCAGCACCCGAGAGGTGCACCGCCTAATAACGGCGGTGCGAGACACATAGATCCGGAGCGCCCGCACCAGATCCAGGAGATGCAACGCTTCCTCAAGCGATGAACAGGAGCCGGACCAAAGGAAGGCAGGAAAATTGCCCCGGATAAGGTGGCAGAGACCACCTTAGGGAAAAAAGGCCGGAGTCGGACGAAGACCACCTTGTCTTGATGCAAAAGACCAAAAACAAAGGGGGCGACTCCGAAAGAGTGCAGCCAGAACTCTCTGGCGGGAAATTATAGCCACTAGAAAGAGTACTTTCTGTGAAAGATGAAACAACGAAACCTCCCCAAGAGGCGCAAAGGGGGGTTTCCGGGAACCGGGAGGACCGGATCAAGGTCCCAGGTCTCCATAGGCCGCCGGAAAAGCGGAATGATGTGAGATGCGCCCTTAAAGGAGCGCACCAGAGCCAGCCGGACGATACGCCGCTGGCACATACTGACAGAGCCGAGACCTGTCCCTTAATGAGGGATAGTCCTAGCTGTAGACCGGACTGTGGAAGGGACAGGAGGGTCGGCAAGGCCAAAAAGGTCAAAGGACACTTTGGAGCTCGAGTCATAGCGGAGATGACTTCAGGAAGGATATCAGAAGTCGCCAAGATCCAGGACTCAAGAGCTACGCCGTCAATCTGAGAATCCAGAATTCTGACGGGAAAAAACGGACCTCTTGAGAAAAGGTCTGAACGGTCCGGAAGATGCCATGGCAACCCAACGGACAGAAGGAGCAGGTCAGAGTACCAAGCCTGCTTGGGTCAGTCTGGAAGAATGACCCGACGGCCCCCTTTACCGATCTTGCGCAGGACTCTGGACAAGAGGTAGAGGGTGAACTTCGAAAAGAGACAAAGCTGGGGTCAAACATGAACCAGTGTGTCTACCGCAAAACCTGAGGATTGTGGACCACGGTTGGACAGCTGAAATAGCCTGCCTCGTAGTTTTCACATCTAGGATGTGGACTGCGGATACGGTGGACTAGGAGTACCTTGTCCACTGAAGAATGTTGAGCCGCCAAGCTTGCCAGGCGGCTGAGTGTCCCGCCCTGGAAGCTGATGTAGGAAAACGCTGTCACGTTGTCCGACTGGACTCGAATGTGCCTAGCCGCCCACAGATGGTGAAGGCTTAGAGAGCCAGAAATACAGCTCTGATTTCCAGCACATTGATCCAGAGGGCTGATTCGGACAGAGTCCAAGCGCCCTGCGCTCCACGGTGGAGATATACTGCTCCCAAGGCGGATAGGCTAGCATCCTGGTGAAGATCACCCGGGACGGGCCAGAAAGGAGCGCCCCTGAGACAGAGTGGCCGAAGCCACCACTGAAACGAGCCCCTGGTCAGTGGCGAAGCCACCACCCCGTGGGAGGATTGAGTTCGCTTGTACAGCGGAAAACATCCAGTCTCAGAGGACGCAGGAGAAACTGGGCGAGGAACCGCTTCCATTGACGCCCTGTGAACCTCTGGTTCGAGTCAGAGTGGACTTGCCACCCGAATAGGTCAGAGTGGCGAGAGTGAACGAAGCACTCTGCTAAGAGTCAGCACTGGATGAAGCCCCGACAAGAAGGCCGTCCAGGGCAAAAGATCACTGCCAAACCCTAGGGGGGCAGGACCCTAAACACAGCTGCCCCAATAAGAATACTCGAGGGGCCTTGGCTAACCCCAAGGGAAGAGCCACGAATTGGACCACTCCGATTGTCAAAACGTAGTCAACGCTGGTGTGAAACTGCGATTGACTCCTGTCGATAGGCATCTCTGATGCCGATGGCTACTAGAAAATCTCCTTGGGTTCTTGATTGATCCGGTGAAGAAAACACACGGAACAAAACCGAGACTCCATGTGAAGACGCCCCACCTGGCTATGCTTGAAAGGCTAAAGATCCAGGTCGGAAGGCACCGCCCTCTTCGGGGACTAGGAATAGATTTAAGCAAAAATCTCAGAACCGTTCCCAGTCGGGAACCGGTACAATTACTCCATTGGCCAGCAAGAAATGCCACAGCCTGTGAGAAGGCGGCGGCCTTGTAGCCGGGAGGAGTTGACAGAAAAAATCTGTTTGGCGGCTGGACAGAAGTCCATCCTGTAGCCAAGGGAGATATAATCTCGCCCCCACTGAACGGAGACGTGTTAGAACCCTACGTCGCCAAGTGGAGAGGGCCTGCCACGACCAAGGGGCGTGGCTAAATAGCTCGGAGGAAGCTGAGTCAGTGACAGCATCTCCTGCGGTCTTCTGAAGACGCAGCTTCGAGCCATTTGGTTCTATGAACCTGGGCCGAGCTAGAGGACGATCAGATGGAGGAACGGAAACCACCGAAACCTCAACTGATTCCTGCCATGGACAGGTTCCCTGGCTTAGGTTTGTGGCAAGGAAGAACACTCCCCGCCAAGAGCTTCCTTATTTTCACCCAGTTGGTTCCGGGGAAACTGGTCCCACCAAGGGGGAGCCCAGCAAGGAACCTCCATAGAGGCATCTGCCTTCCAATTCCGAAGCCACAGGAGCCTGCGGATAGCGAGGAAGGTAGCCCAGACCACCGCCGTGCGGCGTCCAGCATGGCAGACCTGGCAGAGGATGAAAAGAGTGAAGTCTGGAAGTTCAGGCAACCGTTTTGGGCATAGAGTCCCTGTGAGAGAATGCATCTCCTCCAGAGAAGCAGAGAAGGTACAAAAAAACCGCACTGCTGTAAAGCTGAGGAGAACGAAGCTCCTGCCGTCCTTATACCAACTTGGCCCAAAGGACAACCGGGCGGACCGCAGAACCTTAAGTGAGGAGCCATCAGCCACTGACATAACGGTCCGGGCTGAGCCACCTGAGGTGAATGAGCCCACTTCTTGACCACCATTGGTGGACAGGGGAAACACAGTCCTCAGAATCACGCTTCATGGGAAGCGAGTGTCAGAGCGGACCCTGGGCTAGTCACAGGGGCCTGAAAACTGGAGTGGTTAAGGAACACACGTTGTGTTCACCTAGATAAGGTAACACCGGTGGATTGAGGTCCAGTACAAAATTAATGTACCGTAGAATCCATATAGAGGTGCCGTCAGCCACTGATACAACTAACCGGGCTGAAAGTCTAGACACCGGAGTGGCTACCCTTGGCGAATGAGTACACTCCTTGAGCACCTCTGATGGGAGGGGGAGACAGGCCGCAGAACCCCGCTGTGGGGTCTGCAGGATAGGCTGTGGGCTTGGACGCAGCGGGCTGAAAACTGGAGTGGTTAAGGAACACACTCCTCGTCCTGTTAAAGGTATACTGATGCCTTTCTGTCAGCGGGGAATACTCCCCTGATCAGGCGGATGGAGGTCCAGTACAAGAATAATGGACGCATCCAATCATTCGCAGCTGCGTCACGTACGGACGGATCCGTCCGTGCCCGTGGTAGAGACATCCTCCTCGTCCAGTGAGTCAGCTCGAAATCGGAGCTGCGGGACGGGGAGGACAGGGGACCCTGCGTCTCCCTGTCAGGAGGACGGGGTCTGAGCCCAGAAGGAGAGTCCCTTGTGAGCTTTGCTGAGCGAAGCAGAAAACGCCCTGAGAAGGGGGCTGCATGCTCAGCAGATGCCGGGACAGCTGACTCCTGGAAATAGGATTCCCACGGGGGTCAGCCACCGAAACCGGAGCAGCTGGAGGGACCATTAATGAGCCCCCATGCTGAGGGGCCACAGTGGTTATGAGCTCGGTATAGCCGTACGAGACTACCTGCAGTGGATAATACAAAACAGCCTGCAGCCTCAGACATGCTGCAGAGGTGGGGGCTCTGTCTAGAATATCTAGAATACCCATCCACCACACAAGAACCATTACAGTGTGCCGGTTCAGGCAATATGAGGTTACATGCAGAACATGTAGTGTACAGCCTGGAGCTTTGCTGCTGGAGTGAGACATGCTGCTGAGGAGGAGGTTCTAAAATAAAGAATTAACTCCTACAGAATGCCCTGAGAGTGTATAAAAGTGCACAACCAGAGGTTGTGACTTATCAGGCCGCTATTATGAGTGCCATACGAATTCCAATCCTGGACCCCCAGCCAGTATTCCCTCCCTCTGCTGCAGAGCAGCCAGCGCCGACCAGTGTACTAAGACGCTGAGAAAATGGCGCCAGAGTGAGGGGGGGGGCGGGGGTTAACCCAGGAGCGGGAATCGGAGGGCGAAGGAGATGTACAGGGGAGGGAATGATCTCCTCAAAAAGGAGCGTCCTCCCCTGTGCAGAGCGGCCGGCGGGCGGCGCTGCAGTGTCCCCCTGCATGACTGACATGCAGGGGGACGAAACGAAACTAGGCCGCGGCTGAAGCTGGGGCCTAGAGTTATGCATGCGGCCGAGAATCAGGCATCGTCGGCGCGGTTCTCAGTAAAAACCGTGGAACCGGCCGGAAACACAGTAGAAAGAAGGGAATTTTGTTACTTACCGTAAATTCCTTTTCTTCTAGCTCTTATTGGGAGACCCAGACGATTGGGGGTATAGCTACTGCCCTCTGGAGGCCACACAAAGCACTACATCAAAAGTGCAAGGCCCCTCCCCCTCTGGCTATACCCCCCCCGTGGTATCACGGGTTCTCCAGTTTTAGTGCCAAAGCAAGAAGGAGGAAGCCAATAACTGGTTTAAACAAATTAACTCCGAATAACATCGGAGAACTGAAAAACCGTTCAACATGAACAACATGTGTACCCGCAAACAACAAAAAAACATCCCGAAGGACAACAGGGCGGGTGCTGGGTCTCCCAATAAGAGCTAGAAGAAAAGGAATTTACGGTAAGTAACAAAATTCCCTTCTTCTTCAGCGCTCTATTGGGAGACCCAGACGATTGGGACGTCCAAAAGCTGTCCCTGGGTGGGTAAAGAAATACCTCATGTTAGAGCTGCAAAACAGCCCTCCCCTACGGGGGTGTCACTGCCGCCTGCAGAACTCTTCTACCTAAGCTGGCATCCGCCGAAGCATAGGTATGCACCTGATAATGCTTGGTGAAAGTGTGCAGACTGGACCAGGTAGCTGCCTGGCACACCTGTTGAGCCGAAGCCTGGTGACGAAATGCCCAGGACGCACCCACGGCTCTGGTTGAGTGGGCTTTTAGCCCTGAAGGAACCGGAAGCCCCGCAGAACGGTAGGCCTCTAGAATTAGTTCTTTGATCCATCGAGCCAGGGTGGCTTTAGAAGCCTGCAACCCCTTGCGCGGACCAGCGACAAGGACAAAAAGTGCATCGGCACGGCGCATGGGCGCCGTTCGGGAAATGTAGATTCTGAGTGCTCTCACCAGATCTAGCAAACGTAAGTCCTTTTCATACCGGTGAACCGGATGAGGACAAAAAGAAGGCAAGGATATATCCTGATTAAGATGAAAAGAGGATACGACCTTAGGGAGAAACTCCGGAATAGGGCGCAGCACTACCTTGTCCTGGTGGAACACCAGGAAGGGAGCCTTGGATGACAGCGCTGCTAGCTCAGACACTCGCCGAAGCGATGTGATCGCAACAAGAAACGCCACTTTCTGTGACAGCCGAGAAAAGGAAACTTCCTTCAGAGGCTCGAAGGGCGGCTTCTGGAGAGCAACTAGTACCCTGTTCAGATCCCATGGATCTAACGGCCGCTTGTACGGGGGCACAATATGACAGACCCCCTGCAGGAACGTGCGCACCTTAGAAAGACGTGCTAGACGCTTCTGAAAAAACACGGATAGTGCCGAAACTTGCCCTTTAAGGGAGCTGAGCGACAAGCCCTTTTCTAACCCCGATTGCAGGAAGGAAAGAAACTTGGGCAATGCAAATGGCCAGGGAGACACTCCCTGAGCAGAGCACCAGGACAAGAAAATCTTCCACGTTCTGTGGTAGATCTTAGCCGAATTCGACTTTCTAGCTTGTCTCATTGTGGCAACGACTCCCTGAGATAATCCAGCAGATGCTAGGATCCAGGACTCAATGGCCACACAGTCAGGTTCAGGGCCGCAGAATTCTGATGGAAAAACGGCCCTTGGGACAGTAAGTCTGGTCGGTCTGGCAGTGACCACGGTCGACCGATCGTGAGATGCCACAGATCCGGATACCACGACCTCCTCGGCCAGTCTGGAGCGACAAGTATGATGCGGCTGCACTCGGATCTGATCTTGCGTAGCACTCTGGGCAAGAGCGCCAGAGGCGGAAACACGTATGGGAGCTGAAACTGCGACCAATCTTGAACCAAGGCGTCTGCCGCCAGAGCTCTTTGATCGCGCGACCTCGCCATGAATGCCGGGACCTTGTTGTTGTGCCGGGATGCCATTAGGTCGACGTCCGGCACTCCCCAGCGGCGACAGATTTCCTGAAACACGTCCGGGTGAAGGGACCATTCCCCTGCGTCCATGCCCTGGCGACTGAGGAAGTCTGCTTCCCAGTTTTCTACGCCTGGGATGTGAACCGCGGATATGGTGGATGCTCTGTCCTCCACCCACATTAGAATGCGCCGGACTTCTTGGAAGGCTTGCCGACTGCGCGTCCCTCCTTGGTGGTTGATGTATGCCACCGCTGTGGAGTTGTCCGATTGGATTCGGATCTGCTTTCCTTCCAGCCACTGTTGGAAGGCCAGTAGAGCAAGATACACTGCTCTGATCTCCAGAACATTGATCTGAAGGGTGGACTCCTGCGGAGTCCACGTCCCCTGAGCCCTGTGGTGGAGAAATACTGCTCCCCACCCTGACAGACTCGCATCTGTCGTGACTACTGCCCAGGATGGGGGCAGGAAGGATCTTCCCTGAGACAATGAGGTGGGAAGGAGCCACCATTGTAGGGAGTCCTTGGCCGTCTGGGAAAGCGAGACTTTCCTGTCCAGGGACGTTGACTTCCCGTCCCATTGGCGGAGAATGTCCCATTGAAGTGGGCGCAGATGAAACTGCGCAAAGGGAACTGCTTCCATGGCTGCCACCATCTTCCCTAGGAAATGCATGAGGCGCCGCAAGGGATGCAACTGGCCCTGCAGAAGAGATTGCACCCCTGTCTGTAGTGACCGCTGCTTGTCCAGCGGAAGCTTCACTATCGCTGCTAGAGTATGAAACTCCATGCCAAGATACGTTAGTGATTGAGTCGGTGATAGGATCGACTTTGGAAAGTTGATGATCCATCCGAAAGACTGTAGGGTCTCCAGCGTAGCATTCAGGCTGTGCTGACATGCCTCTTGAGAGGGAGCTTTGACCAATAAATCGTCTAGGTAAGGGATCACCAAGTGTCCCTGAGAGTGCAAGACTGCTACCACCGCCGCCATGACCTTGGTGAAGACCCGTGGGGCTGTCGCCAGACCAAATGGCAGAGCTACGAACTGAAAATGGTCGTCTCCTATCACAAAACGTAGAAAACGTTGATGTTCTGTAGCAATTGGCACGTGGAGATAAGCATCTTTGATGTCTATTGAGGCAAGGAAGTCTCCTCTGGACATTGAGGCAATGACAGAACGCAGGGTTTCCATCCGGAACTTCCTGGCGTGCACATGTTTGTTGAGCCGTTTTAGGTCCAGAACAGGACGGAACGAGCCGTCCTTTTTTGGAACCACAAAGAGATTGGAGTAAAACCCTTGCCCTTGTTCCTGAGGAGGGACTGGGATCACCACTCCTTCCGCTCTTAGGGAGTCCACCGCCTGCAGCAGAGCATCTGCTCGGTCTGGATGTGGGGAGGTTCTGAAGAACCGAGCTGGAGGACGAGAATTGAACTCGATTCTGTACCCGCGAGACAAAATGTCCGTCACCCACCGGTCTTTGACCTGTGACATCCAAATGCCGGAAAAGCGGGAGAGCCTGCCCCCGACCGGCGATGCGGAGGGAGGGGGCTGGAAGTCATGAGGTAGCCGCTTTGGAAGCGGTACCTCCATTTGCTTTCTTGGGGCGCGTGTGAGCCCGCCACGAATCTGAGTTTCTTTGCGTCCTCTGAGTCCCTTTGGACGAGGTAAATGGTGTCTTGCCCGAACCTCGAAAGGACTGAAACCTCTGCTGCCACTTTTTCTGCTGAGGTTTGGTTGTTCTGGGTTGTGGTAAAGAGGAGTCTTTACCCTTGGACTGCTTAATGATATCAGCCAATGGCTCGCCAAACAGTCTATCTCTAGATAAAGGCAAACTGGTTAAACATTTTTTGGAACCAGCATCTGCTTTCCAGTCCTTTAACCACAAGGCTCTGCGCAAAACTACCGAATTGGCGGACGCCATTGAGGTGCGACTGGTAGATTCTAGGACCGCATTGATAGCGTAAGACGCAAACGCCGACATCTGCGTGGTAAGGTGCGCCACTTGCGGCACTGCTGGATGTATGATAGCATCCACTTTTGCTAAGCCAGCTGAAATAGCCTGGAGTGCCCATACGGCTGCGAATGCCGGAGCAAACGACGCGCCGATAGCTTCATAGACAGATTTTAACCAAAGGTCCATCTGTCTGTCATTGGCATCTTTAAGTGAAGCGCCATCCTCCACTGCAACTATGGACCTAGCTGCGAGTTTGGAAATCGGGGGGTCTACCTTTGGACACTGGGTCCAGCGCTTGACCACCTCAGGGGGGAAAGGGAAACGCGTATCTTTAGATCGTTTAGAGAAACGCCTTTCTGGGTGAGCGTCGTGCTTCTGGATTGATTCTCTGAAGTCAGCGTGATCCAACAAAGCACTCAATTTACGCTTGGGATAAAGGAAACGAAACTTCTCCTGCTCCGCAGCCGCCTCTTCTGCTGAAGGGGCTGGGGGAGAAATATCCAACAGCCTATTGATGGCTGAGATAAGGTCGTTTACCATGGCATCCCCATCAGGGGTATCCAGGTTGAGAGGGGTTCCAGGAATGGATTCCTGATCACTCTCATCAGACACATCACAGGGAGACTGATTGCGCTGAGACCCTGAGCAGTGTGATGACGTCGAGGGTCTTTCCCAGCGAGCTCGCTTAGGGTGGCTGGGGCTATCATCTGAGTCATAATCCTCGGCCTGTGAAGCCGGGGACCCCCCTGTGGGCTGGATTAATTCCAAGTGAGGGGGACCTGAGGACAGAGGCCTCGCCGTGCCCAAAGACTGAGCCCCATGCATAGATTGCAAGGTTTCAAGGATTTTTGCCATAGACACAGACATATTATCCGCAAAAACTGCAAAGTCTGTCCCTGTCACCGGGGCAGAACTTACAAGCGTCTCAGCCTGGGTCACTACCTCTCCTGACTCCGGCTGGCGAAGCAGCACCGGGTCGGAGCATTGCACACAATGGGAGCCTGCTGGTAGATTAGCCCCACATGCAGCACACGCAGCACACACAGCCCTGGCCTTGGCAGCCTTGCGTTTTGAGGATGGCATGTTGCTGCTTCCACAGAGTGATCTGGGAGATGCAGCCAGAAGCGACCTCACAGTGCAAGAAATACAATATCTATATATCTGTACAGTACACCGATACACCGTGAGGCACTAGAGGGACCAGCACAGACAAATCGCTTACCGCCCGCTTAAAAAGCGGGTGTGTGGTCGCCAGATAGCCCCTAGTCCAGGTCTCCCAGAGCCTTGCGTCCTTCCTCCAGCCAGACTGCATGTAATGGCTGCCGGCGTCTGAGAGAGAAGGGGGGCGGGCCCTGGGCGTTCCTGGCTAAGAGCGGGAAGCCTGCTTCCCTCTGTGCCTAGTGTGAGGGCTGGAGCATGTAAATCAGGCTCCAGCCCTCGTCGCTGCTAGCGAACAGCGTCTCTCCCCTACCCTGAAAGACAGGGTGGGGGCGGGAACGAATCGGAGCTGCCGGCGTCCTAGGCCCAGAAAGCCGGGGACTCAATTTATAACCGCCGCCGCCGTAAAAGCGCGGACGGCGGATCCCCGGCGCACCACAAGTCACAGCAGCGCCGCCCGGTCCAGAGGGGGTCGGCGCTGCGTTCCCATACACAAAAAATCCCCCAGTAATCTGTAGGGACACTAACTCCAACGTTGCGGTCCCCGGCGCACTACAACACCCAGCCAGCCCGGAGTGTGTCTGTGCCTGCCGGGGACACAGAGTACCTGTATGATGCAGGGCCTGTCCCTGATCGTACTCCTGCTCCGTCTCCATCAGGTTCTAATGGGTCTGTGGATGGAGCCCGGCGTCAGAGCTGAGAGGCCGGCAGGATCCCACTTCCACAGAGCCCTACAAGGGGATGTGGAAGGAAAACAGCATGTCAGGCTCCAGCCCTGTACCAGCAATAGGTACCTCAACCTTACAACACCATCCAGGGGTGAGAAGGGAGCATGCTGGGGACACTATATGTGTCCTCTTTTCTTCCATCCGAAATAGTCAGCAGCTACTGCTGACTAAAATCTGTGGAGCTATGCATGGAATGTCTGACCTCCTTCGCACACAAAGCTAAAACTGGAGAACCCGTGATACCACGGGGGGGGTATAGCCAGAGGGGGAGGGGCCTTGCACTTTTGATGTAGTGCTTTGTGTGGCCTCCAGAGGGCAGTAGCTATACCCCCAATCGTCTGGGTCTCCCAATAGAGCGCTGAAGAAAGCAGCATTATCAAGCAATCACTGTCCCCCACAATAAAAGTGCTCCACAATGCAGAAGGACCCTCTGAATAAAAGTCTCTATACTTAGCTTTGAGACGCAGGGCCCAGTCCCTGTGGGGTGGGGGTCAGTGCTCCGTCCAGCAGGGTCCTGCACAAGGCCTGCGGATGGAGGCCGGTCTCCTGCAAGGCAGTGAGAACCGTGTTGGCTCCAACTTCAAGCCAGAGCCCCTAAGGGATGGTGAAGGAGCGCGGCATGAAGGGCTCCTGCCCTGAAGTCAACCTTAACAGCACTGCCGCCAGGGGAGTGTGAAGGGACATGCCGGGAGTCCAGTGGACCCGCTTTTCTTCCAAATCTTTAGAAAAAATGAAAAATCAAAAAAGGATGCATGCGTGTGTGTGATCCTCCTGACACAAAGCAAGAAACTGGCTAGATCTGGCTAGCAGGGGGTGTATATGCTAGGAGGGAGGAGCTACACGTTTTTGAGTGTAGTAACTTTGTGTGTCCTCCGGGGGTAGTAGCTATACACCCATGGTTTGGGTCTCCCATGGAAGGAACGATAAAGAAAATAAGAATAAAGCAGGCGCGTTATAACAATAGCAGCCCACAGCCACTCAGGATTGTCACATCCATTAGATGTGACAATCCTGGCACTCTACCCGATTCTTCCCGATTCCCCTGGTGCGGTGGCAATCAGGCTAATAAGGGGTTAATAACAGCTCACATCTGCCACTAAGCCCTAGATTAGCAATGGCAGGGTCTATGAAAACCCTACCCCCATTACTAATCTGTAAGTGAAAATAAATAAACACAAACACAAAATAAGATAAAAACAACACCCTCTTTCACTCCTTTATTAACCCCAAAAATACCCAGGTCTGATGTAATCCACACGAGATCCCATAACGATTCCAGCTCTGCTACATCTGAAGTGACAGTGCGTGGGCATAGAATATGACCACCCGCTGTGATCTTAAGGCAGAGAATGAGTCGCAGCGATGTGTGGTGACGTAACTTAGGTTATTTGCGGTCACAGCTGGAGCTGCCCATTGTCATCCACCTATGATCGCAGGTAACCTGACCTCATTGAACTGAGTGACCACTACTATCCATAAAAGTGGCGTAATACTTTGGCAAAATTACTCCCAGAAATAAAATGTGAGTCAGAAATACATTCAGGCATCTTCCGCATGCTGTTGCCATTCAGTTTCAACAATTTTCCATCCATTGCAATATTTTTACAGCCCTCGCAGGCCTATTTCCAACGTCCTCTGGAAAATTATTCGAGTTTCCCATTGACATGGATTGGGTTCGTTATTCGGTATGAATACACAAATGTAGAAATTATTGGATTTGAACAATCCGAACCCGAATATTTTAGCATTCGCCCATATCTAGTCATCACTAATGATAATTTTAAGGATGTCTAAAACTGATCAACTGGGAAAAGGTTGTTGCATTACTCGTAAATCAAATGCCATGTCCTTCTTCAATTTGTCCAATTATTAATACCAGGTTTTGGTTAAAATGAGGCTACCATTTCAAGGTTAATTTTTCATCAAGGAGAAACTACGCTGAAAATCTATCTTTTGAATCATGTGCATTGAATATTTTTTTGGTATGGTATCAGAAGACTCAGAAGGAAAAATGTATGTAACAAAATTAAAACATTGTCGTCCATTTGGCTTATCCCTAATCTATTAATTTTACACTAGGTGGTAAGATAGATGACATCTTTATTATCTGAAGGGGTACCGGTCCTGAACTGCAGAGCTTCATGACTTGGTTGAACAATAACCCATATAACATCAAACTAACCTATAAGGCAGATCGGGAGGCAATTGTTTTTCTGGACTATAATATAAAAATGGGGTACCAGACAGAAAAGGGTTCTCCACGGGTACAATTATTATCAACAAGTAAGAGGGAAGAATCTTTTTCCTCACAGATACATTTCATCTCCAAGTTAACAGTCAGAGGGGGGCGATCAGGCAGATCTTGAACAAACACTGGTCGTTACTGAAGACCGACTAGAGTTTGAACGACGTTTTACTCATCGCCCACTCTTACCTGTTAGAAGGGGGAAAAGCCTAAAGGATATGCTGGTGAAGAACCATTACGTACCTAGGGTGGTATCTCGCATTGAGAAAGGGAGTCCCAAATTTGGTTGTTTTCCTTTTGTCTGCCCAGAGATGTTGTCAGCTTGGGATGGACCTAAAGAGTATAAAATAAAAAGTTACAAATCATGCAGTAAAAGTCACGTTATCTATTATGCAGTATGTGGCTGTAGCCTAATTTATATTGGGTTAACATCAAGGGAACAACGCGTCCGCACGAGGGAACATGTTAGGGACATAATTGCGGTGTGTGATGTTGTGGATCTTGATTCCCTGAGGATGATCCAGAGACATTTCAAGCTGCGCCATGACTGTGGTCCCACAGGATTGAAAATTTGTGGTATCGCAAGGTCCATTTAGAATCTAGGGGTATATATATATATACACATATTACTATATGAATTTTGTCTCTGCATGATATAGGGACATTAGAAAATCTTTTAAGGACTATACATGGTCATATTCTTTAGGCTAAGGCTGATTCTCCTTATGTTTGGATGATTTTCTTACCACCCTGGTCGTGCCCTTTCACTTGCCAGTAGTAGATATGGTCTCGTTGGGTGCGCATGTGCGGGGCTGCCTCAGCATGAGTCCCCACCAAGGGAGCTTCCTTAGAAGGATGCATGGGTTAACTGACGTTAGTGGAAGTATTCTTCAGATCCACGCTTCCCCTGGAATGACTGGATGAGGCGGACTCTATGTGCGGCGTCCCACCCCCTGCACGCGCCCAAACAGCGACGATCTCGCCCAAGACACCACATAATAAAACATACACATTACACTTTCCTCAAGCGAGGAAGCCAGGTGAGAAACGCGTGTCAGGGCTACTCAAAACATCCAGTTATAAGTGCACTTTATAGGTGAGTCCGGATCACGATGATTCATGGCTGTTAGCTCTATCGGTAATAGTAATGGTAGCCTTTGAGGCTTAGGCTGCGTTACATGGGTGATATTAGATTTTTGTGTTGTTATAGCGCCACCAGGTGGCCATCTGTATTAGTACATGCAGTGGTACCTGCAATGTATTTCAATGACCCCGATCCTGCTGTACCGGAAGTCGCCGGATCCTGATAGACAGAATCCTGTTTTTTGTACTGAGCATGCCCAGAAAGCAGCTTGGCATGGTCAATACAGAAATCTCCCTCTCTCTCAGACAGAAGACCAGGATCGTGAAGGGGTGAGAAGGAGTAATAAAGATGGAGTCCCTAAGTGTGTCTGTGTATTTATTTCTAATAAAGTGTCTGTGTATTTTTTTCTAATAAAGTATTTTTTCTGTGTGATGTCTTTTTTTTAACCCTTTATTGGAGATTCTTAATGGCCGGGTCAAACTTGGCCTGACATTAGCAATCTCAGGCTTTATATATATATATATTTATATTTAGGTCATATAAGCAGTGGGGGTTAGCAGCCAGTAGCTGCTTGGGTTACCTTAGCAATAGAAAATGCAGCGGGAGTCCACACATTTTATTTTTTTTACCCCCTAACCCTAGAGTTAGGGTTATGTGTTTGGGGTTTTTGTTTATTTTTTAATGAATTTAAAAAAAAATACTCATGGGCTACCGAGAACCCGAGCATTTTAGTGCTCCCTCATCCCTACTTCTAACCATACAGCCAGCAGATCAAGTAATCTGATCAGCTGACTCCAGTGTTGGCCGATTACTTGTTCTGGGTCCCCCTGCATCCATCGCAGCGTGTGCTGCCTGTGAGGTCAGCTGAATTCGTCCGACACTGGAGTCAGCTGATCTGAACTCTGTTGAACTCCAGCCCGAACACTCTGCGATAGATGCAGGGGGACACAGAACAAGTAATCGGGCAACACTGGAGTCAGCTGATCTGAACTCAGCTGAACTCATGACCACACAGCCCGAACATGGTCACACGTGATCGGAAGCAGGCAGTGATTGCTGTTAACCTGCATCCATCACAGCGTGTGCGGGCTGTGAGATCAGGAGTTCAGCTTATTCCCGATCAGCTGACTCCAGTGCCAGACGATAAATTCTGTGTTCCCCTTCATCCATCACAAGTAGAAGTAGAAGCATACAATAAAATAACAATTGCGGTTGCATGCGTTGCACATTCAATCCACAGGATCCGGTCATATGCGGTTTGCATCCTGTCAAATGTGAAAGTAGCCTTACAGCTGGAGCAGGAAGAAGAAAGACAAGATGGCAGACTTACTTTGGGAGCTTACAGGAAGAAATCGCACAGACCAATTTTTGGGGCTCCACTCAAGGGGATCTGGGGCTGAGAAAAAAAGGAGACCGTCAGCTGATGATGAAATAGCTAGCAAAGTTATTGATCATTATCTCAAACCCATTGCCTCCTCTCTCTAGTCCGGCATTTCCTCTCTGCGGCGATCGCCATCCTCCTTCTTCTGAGGCCCATGTGCATGACGCGTCGTACATCATGCTCACTAGCTGGCATTGAGGTCCTACGCAGGCGCACTTTGATCTGCCCTGCTCAAAGCAGATCCATGTATTGTAGTGCATATGCGTAAGAGATCTTTAACCCATTAACGATCTGGTGGCTATCATGATAGCACAGGGTCATGTGATGACTCCTGTAGCTCACATGACTCAGGTCCTGTAAGAAAAAGCCAAATACTGGCTGTTACAAGAGATGATAATTTCTCCCAGTCTAAATTGTGCTGCTCTGATTGGGATAAATAAATGAGTGATCAGACAGCTGATCCTAATAGCCCCCTAGGGGTACTAGTCAAATTTAAAAAAAAATGTAAGAAAAAGTTTTGAAAAAGTAAAAAAAAAAGTAAAAACACCTAAAAGTTTAAATCATCCCTCTTTTGCCCCACTGAAAAATAAAGGGTTAAAAAAAAAATATTCACACATTTGGTATCGCTGTCTTCAGCCCGATCTATCAAAATATAAAATCATTTGTTCTGATTTTTAAACGGCGTAGCAGCAAAAAAATTCCAAATGCCAAAATTACGCTTTTTGGTTGCCACAAATCTTAAGCAAAATGCAATAACAGGCAATGAACACATAGCATCTGCGCAAAAATGATACTGTTAAAAACGTCAGCTCGAGATACTAAAAAAAGCCATCACTGAGCCATAGATTTAAAAAAATGAGAACGCTATGGGTCTCAGAAAATGGCGCAAAACGTCTGTCACTTTTTTCGGACAAACTTCTGATTATTTTTTTAACCCCTTAGATTAAAGTAAACCTATTCATGTTTGGTGTCTACAAACTTGCAGTAACCTCAGGCATCACAGCAGCACATCAGGTTTACCATATAGTGAACACAGTGAATAAAATGTCTCAAAAACAATAGAGCAATCACACTTTTTTTTGCAATTTCTCCACATTTGGATTTTTTTTGCCATTTTACAGTACACTGCATGGTAAAACTCAGTTTCATTTAAAATTACAGCTCATTCTGCAAAAAATTAGCCCTCACATGACCATATTGACTGAAAAATAAAAAAGTTACGTCTGTCAGAAGAATGGCAAACCCCCCACAAATACCGAAAAGTGTAAAGTCGGCCGGTCGTGAAGGGGTTAATCTTTCCTCGCGCCTGCACATTACAGTACTTTCATCAGCAGGGCAGATGAATGCGCCTGCGCAGGACCGCAATGTCGGCTCGTGTGGATGACGTAGACACATCATCCACACTGTACTGGGAAGAAGGAGGCCGAAGATCGCAGCAGAGAGGATGCGTCAGACCTGAAAGAGGAGGCACCGCACTGGAGAGCTGCGACACCCATTGGACTGGACCCACCCTAGGTGAGTATTATAAAAGTACTTTTTCCGTTTTACAGAGCGGCCTAGGCTCTTATATACAGTATTTTGGAATGCTGTATATAAGAACTCAGTGGTATTGGACACAGCTTGTAGTCCCCAAATCTGGTGACAGATTCCCATTAAAAAATCGGAAGGAACACAAACTTACACAATAAATCACCAACATATTTGTGCTTCTAAGGGCGTGATTTATTACGCCCAGTATCCATGCCAGAAAATCTACATAGGAATGACCACAAGGGACTTAACCTCTTACAGACATTGGACGTACTGGGTACATCGTAGATAATGGCGGTGTAATCATCGTCGGCTGCTGCTGCAGTAAACCGGCACCGATTTCCGCACATATATGCTGATCTGAACAGCAGACATGTGTAGCTTACAAGCAAGGGTGGATCCACGATTCATCCATGCCTTTTAATCTTTTAGACTGCGCTGTCAATTACTGACAGCGCAATGTAAATGGCCATGGCAGGGAAATTTCCTTTCCTCTACGCTATCGGAGTCCCCGTGACGCGATCACGGGAAACCGATGGTTGCCATGGTAGCACAGGGTTATGTCATAACTCATGTCGCTATCATGACTCACATCCTGTTACAGCCGGCTGGTTGTAACAGGACAGCAGCATTTCAGCTGATCAGAGCTCTGCCGCTCTGATCAGCAGAAATGAACAAGCGATCAGACAGCTAATCCTTACCCCTAGGGGGACTATTAAAATAAAAAAAGTTTAAAAAAAAGTTTTAAAGAATTAAAAAAAACAACTAAAAATTTAAATCACTCCCCATTCGCCCCACTAAAAATCAAAGGGTTAAAAAAATAATAAATATACACTCATTTGGTATCACAGAGTTCAGAAATGCCCAGTCTATCAAAATCTAAAATGAATTAATATAATCGGTAGACGGCGTAGCCGTACAAAAAAAATTCCAACCGGCAAAGTTAAGTTTTTTCGTCTTCGCAAATTTTGAGCAAGATGCAATACCAGGGAGTCAAAACGTAGCATCTGCGCAGAAATCGTTCAGCTAAAAATGCAAACAAATAAGCCATCAGTGAGCCCCATATCCCAAAAAATGAGAACACTACAAGTTGCAGAAAATGGCGCTGAAAGTGCTCCAATTTTTTGGACAAACCTTTTTTTAACCCCTTAGATAAAAGTAAACCTAAACATGTTTAGTATCAACGAACTCATACCAACCTGAAGTATCACACCCACCCATCAGTTTTACCATAAAGTGAACACGGTGAATAAAGTACCCCATAAACCATTGTCCAATCACACTTTTTTGTAATTTTTCCGCACGTGGAAATTTTTTGCTGTTTTCCAGTACCATATATGGTAAAACTCATGGTTTCACTTAAAAGACCAATACGTCCCGCAAAAAATAAGCCCTCTTATGGCAAGATTGACGGGAAAAATAAAAAAGTTACGACTCTCGGAAAAAGGGGAGCAAAAAACAAAAACGGAAAAATCGTCCAGGGGTTAGGGGGTTAAAGGTGTGAGTCCGTGAGCACATCAGGGACATTGAGAAAACAAAGACTCTGCATGAGACGGAACACCTAAAATCCCTACCAAAACATTTCCAATTGTACCATAAATCTGACTCAAGCAAATTAATTATAAAGGCCATAGATCAGAGGTTAGAGGTGGTAACCTATTTAAGGCCCTTGCGCAACTTGAGTCACTTTATTTATAGATTGGACACAAGGACTCCTATTGGGCTCAATGAGAGCTTTGGCTGCTTTCTTTAATTGGGTATTTTTATGTGGTGTGAGAATGGGACTGTTTGTGTTAAAATTATTTTTAATAGTTTTTTTATCCATAATTTAGAGGTCTGTGTATGCTAAAACCATACCTGTGGTGGTCTGCAAATTTTGAGGTACTTCACGCGACCCGCTCAGTGACTTAGATGTTGATTTTGATTGGGTCTTTTCCCTGAATGAAGTGCCTATGAGAAAATAAGAAAAAAGATTATTATCTAAGAAAAGTGGAGAAAAACATTGTACAACAATTTAATTATAGTTTGGATACAACTAATATTTAATACATTTACTCAATAATTTAGTTTCTTGCATTTCTTGATTTTGCTTGCCTTATGGCATGTCATTTTTAATTTTGAATATCATATTTCTGTTTACACAACTACATAAACACCATGCACTTTTTTGTTTGTCTATTGATTAGTGATGGACAGACCCGGACTGTAAAATTTAGGATCCGAGCGATTTTAAAAATACCCGAGTACCGGACCCGGGCCTGGAGTTCTCAGGGAACTCCGGATAATGATCCGGAACCTTTGGAAATAAAAAATAAATAAAGGAAAATTAAATAAAATAAGATTAAAGCAGGCGCGTTATAGCAATAGCAGCCCACAGCCACCCAGGATTGTCACATCCATTATATGTGACAATCCTGGCACTTTACCCGGCTCTTCCCGATTGCACTGGTGCGGTGGCAATCAGGCTAATAAGGGGTTAATAACAGCTCACAGCTGCCACTAAGCTCTAGATTAGTAATGGCAGGGTCTATGAAAACCCTACCCCCATTACTAATCTGGAAGTGAAAAGAAATAAACACAAACACAAAATAAGATAAAAACAATACCCTATTTCACTCCTTTATTAACCCCAAAAACACGCAGGTCTGTGGTAATCCACACGAGGGCCCATGACTATTCCAATTTCCTTTCTACACCGCCATCGGAGGCCCCGTAACGCGATTATGGGAAGCCGATGGTTGCCATGGTAGCACAGGGTTATGTGATGACTCCTGTCGCTATCATGACTCACATCCTGTTACAGCCGGCTGGCTTTAACAGGACAGCAGCATTTCAGCTGATCAGAGCTCTGCCGCTCTGATCAGCAGAAATGAACAAGCGATCAGACGGCTAATCCTTACCCCTAGAGAGACTATTAAAATAAAAATAAGTAAAAAAAAAAGTTTTATAGAATTAAAAAAACTACTAAAAGTTTAAATCATTCTCCATTCGCCCCACTAAAAATCAAAGGGTTAAAAAAATATACACTCATTTGGTATCGCAGAGTTCAGAAATGCCCAGTCTATCAAAATATAAAATTAATCAATTAGATCGGTAGATGGCGTAGCCGTAAAAAAAAATCCAACTGGCAAAGTTACGTTTTTTGGTCTTCGCAAATTTTCAGCAAAATGCAATACCAGGGAGTCAAAACGTAGCATCTGCGCAAAAATGGTACAGCTAAAAATGCAAACAAAAAAGCCATCAGTGAGCCCCATATCCCGAAAAATGAGAACACTACAAGTTGCAGAAAATGCCGCAGAAAGTGCTCCAATTTTTTGGACAAACCTTTTTTTAACCCCTTATATAAAAGTAAACCTAGCTTCCGGTTCCGGCGCTGTGATGTGAGGACGCGGGAGACAGAGCTCCGCACATTCCTCAGCCCCACACACCGACTACAGGAGCCCCACGGCCGGGGGAGGAGGCGGAGAAGGCGAGGCGAGGAGCGGGAGGTGACCGTGCATGGAGCGTTACCTCCTCCGGAGCGGTGGCAGACAGCTGGAGCAGGGTGCTGCAGAGAAAGCAGTGCACATGGAGTGCAAAATGGCGGCCGCGGGCCGCGGCGGTGTGCAGGGAGGTGAGCGGGGACGGATGGAGGAGGAGGAGGGGGAGCAGCTGAGAGAGCAGCAAAAAGCTCGGCAACACGTGTAACAGGCAGCCGAGCAGCACGAACAGCAGACAGCCCAGCAACTCCAACAGCAGACAGCCCAGCAACTCCAGCAGCAGACAGCCCAGCAACTCCAGCAGCAGACAGCCCAGCAGCACCAGCAGCAGACAGCCCAGCAGCACCAGCAGCAGACAGCCCAGCAGCACCAGCAGCAGACAGCCCAGCAGCACCAGCAGCAGACAGCCCAGCAGCACCAGCAGCAGACACCCCAGCAGCAGATAGCCCAGCAGCACCAGCAGCAGACAGCCCAGCAGCAGACAGCCCAGCAGCAGACAGCCCAGCAGCACGAGCAGTTCCCAGGCCTGCAAATTGATTATGACCGTCTGGCTGGAGCAGTGGCAGTGCACCTGGCAGACAAGATCAAAGACTCTCTAGAGGCTATGGTGGGGGCAGTGCTAGCACCCTTAAAGGAACAGATCGCACAGCAGGGAGCCAGGATGTCAGAGATGGAGCAAAGAATCTCTGACACAGAGGACGAGGTGGCAGCATTAAAGGGGCAGCTGCAGGAGATGGTGGAGGGATCCCAGGCCATGAGAGACAAACTAGAGGATCTGGAAAACCGCTCCAGAAGAAGCAATTTAAGGCTGGTGGGCTTGCCGGAATCTATAAGTATGCGGCAATTGGACAACATATGTGAAGCAGAGCTCCCCAAGGCGCTAGGTTTAACGCACAAATGCAGGGTGGAAAGAGCGCACAGAGTGGGCCCTGTAAGAGAGCGTCCAGGCACAGGAGGAACAAATGGGAAGGAAGACAGCACGGGAGTGACAAGACCGCGCCAAGTGATAATAAAATACTTGGAATACAAAGACAAAGAAGAGATACTGCGAGCGTTTAGAGGAAGGAGGACCCCACTGTCTCTACAAGGGCATAAGGTGCTGATCTTCGGTGACTACTCGGCGGAGGTTACACGCAAAAGGAAAGCCTTTAGTAAGATTTGTACCGCGCTGTATCGTAAAGGCATAAAATTCCAACTGCTGTATCCTGCAATACTGAGAGTAACAAGACGTGATGGATCCCTTTTTGCGACGAAAGACTTGGGTGAGGCGGAGAGATGGATGGAGAAGATGGAGAATAGAAACCAGACGGAGGACTTCCTGGAGAGGCAACATACTCGGCAAGGAAAAGAGGAGGAGAGCCGGGCATTGGGCCGGAACGACTGGATGGAGGGGAAGGAGATACATGCAGGAAGTCCAAAAGCAAGGAGGTCGCCGTCACGTTGGCCTGGAGGCCAGAAGAGGGGAGCGCCATGAGAGAGGCTGCAGGGAGAAGAATCGATATTTTTGAACTGAACTGAGGGGCCCAAGAGAGAGGGGACTGACGGAATGCAGGGGATGAGAAACATCTACTGTCTATTATTGCATCTTTACTTTCTGCTTCCGCTTCCTACTTCCTCTTCTGCCTCCCCTTCCGCTTCCTGCTTCCCCTTTCACTACCTCTTTCGCTTCCTACTTCCACCTCATACTGCCTCTTCCACTTCTCTTGCACTTCCTTTACCATCCCATCTACCTCTTCCTACTTCTTTTTCCACTTCCTCTTCTAATTCCTACTTCCTCTTCCACTTCCTACTTCCTCTTCCACCTCCTACTTCCACTTCCTCTTCCACTTCCAACTTACTTCCACTTCCTCTTCCACTTCCTACTTTCACCTCCTGTCCCACTTCCTCTTTCACTTCTTACTTCCTTTTCCACTTCTACTACCTCTTTTACTTCCTTTTCCACTTCCTACTTCCTCTTTCATTTCCTCTTCCACTTCCTATTTCCTCTTCCACTTCCTTTTCCACATCCTACTTCCACTTCCTCTTCCACTTCCTACATACTCTTCCACTTCCTTTTCCACTTCCTACTTCCTCTTCCACTTCCTATTTCCTTTTCCACTTCCTCTTCCACTTCCTACTTCCTCTTCCACTTCCTTTTCAACTTCATACTTCCTCTTCCACTTCCTTTTCCACTTCCTACCTCCTCTTCCACTTCCTTTTCCACTTCCTACTTCCTCTTCCACTTCCTACTTCCTTTTCCACTTCCTACTTCTTTTTCCACTAACTTTTCCACTTCCTACTTCCTCTTCCACTTCCTTTTCCACTTCTTACTTCCTCTTCCTTTTTTTCCCCCCTCTTGTAGGCTTTTCCTTTCTTTTCTCTTCAGTTCCCCTCGCCTTTTCAATCTATATGGACCAAGGTGCCCTGCCCCATGGGGGGTGTAGGGGGAGCCTAACATCTATGGGGGACCGGGTTTCTCTCTTTTTAGTATCTACTGATAAATCGCTCTTCTGGTAGCCAGGTTACTTATGCTGATGGGAGGTGAAGTGAAATTGAGACCAGAGGCAACAAATAATAGGTATGGGCAATGAGGGAGGGGTCATTGTATGCTGGCACGGTTATTGACCAGGAAGGCCTTGCTCTGGTGTGTTAGATAACAGAACAATGGGGGACAGGCCATATGTAAATGTTAATTAGGGGGCTGAGAGGGGATTGCGGAGCCAGGAGCATCACAGAAAAAATGGAAGTGACGAGACGATTGATTGTAAAGGGGGGGACAGTTGAGGGGTTGTTAGTTGACCATAGATTTAGGTTGAATACTTGGGTTCATGTAAAGCAACGCTATAAGAACACCGAAAGAAAACTGAGGGCAGTTGGGGGGTAGCCAACAGGTTTATAGTTAATGCCAAGAAGAGGACACAAGGTTGCGCCCAGGCAATACATAGTTGTCAGTACGCAGCGGAGTTAAGGCAGGGAAAAGACCAGGGAAAGACGCCAAGACACACACAAGTGAGAACATATAGCGACACAAATGTCCCGAGATGTTGGGATAAAGGTTAAATTAGTCACTTGGAACGTAAAAGGTTTGAAGTCTCCACATAAGCGCATGATGATATTACGACACCTTAAAAGACTGAAGGTAGATATCGCACTACTGCAGGAGACCCACCTGCAAAAAGGGGATTTTTTTCGTATGCAAAAATTATGGGTGGGGGCGGTAGTCGGGTCAGGATCCCAGGGAAGGAAGGCAGGGGTAATGATCTTAATAAACAAACACTTTACTCACGAAATAGTGTCCCAAGACAGTGATGATGGTGGGAGGTACATACATATCAAATTAACTAGCCCGCAGGGAGAGTTTAGTATACACAATATATACGCCCCTAATACCGAACAAAAAGCCTTCTTTGACTTTATCACCAACAAATTGGGAGTGGATGTAGACCCAAATAAGATAGTGGGGGGAGATTTTAATGCAGTAGTTTCGATAAAAGGAGGATAGGAGGTGTGGAGACACGGGGCTCAGTGGGTGCTCTCGTCCACTAAAACCCGCCGCCTTTAGAAAGACAGCGTGGCTCAGGGCTCATCCCAACTGAACGCCGGCCTCCTTAACCGTGGGCGTAACACTACTCAGACAACACAGGGTGAGGGAACCACAATAATTAGACTTTATTGGATCCCCAAACAATTAACGGCACATATCACATAACCAGCAAAACACACAAATGTAACAGACAACAGAGTCTCACCCTTCCGCTGGCTCACCAGGGATTTAGAATGTCCATGCCTCACAGGTTCCAAGCTGTCTGAGGTCTGCAAAGTCTGTAACAGGTGACTGAACTGTCCCAACCTGAGTGTCCTCCTTAGGTAGTCCTGGTTTGATGTTAAAATCCTGGCAGCCGGAGTCGAAATCCCTAGGCTGTGGATATGGTCTCCAACCGGGTCCGGAGTCCCTAGATTGAAGCCATAAGATATCCTGATCCTCTAGTCAGATCCAAAGAGCTTAGACTGGATCCATCAGCATCCATCAACAACCCCTGGTGGCTTAAAGAAGTCCTTTTTATAGCCACAACCTTCCACTTGGATACACTGCGTCCTCATCGATTGGTTGGACAAGATTGCTTCTCCCATTGGAGGAATTTCAAGCTGCATGGACAATGTTCATTTAAATGATGTTCATAGAAAGACTGAGGGTGTACATGTAAACTGGGAGTCACCGACTAGACAATGGCTACTAAGATAATTACATTATCAATACACAACTACAATACAATGGTTACTGGAAATGTCTGGAGAACAATACGTCTAGCTTTCAGTGGCCAACACAATTACATTGAGTCAACAAGAGTCTTGTAAAAACAATGAGGGACTTCTCCCCCATCTATAGACAATCTATCATGCTGTCTGGCTGGATTTTAAGAAACTTTAACCCATGAGAGTCCATGTCGTCACATTCCTCCCCCTTCTTAATATTAGCCAGACATGATAGGCTTCCGATCATCCTTCTCCTCTTGACGGCATTGTCCTTTTTAATGGTGAGGTCAGCAACAGAGGCTTGCATCTATACACCTCCCCCTGATTACCTCCCCCAAGTTGAGCAGCCATATTGTGGGGTCCATGAGTTGGGCCTGCACAAATCTCCCACTATCAATCCTCCCCCAGTCAAAAGCCACAGTGTGGTTAGGCTTACTCACGGTTCTTGGCTCAGAAGTCGATGATGGAGACCGGGAATGCAAACCATCCCTGGAAAAGATGTTAGAAAGATCCACATCAGGGTCCTGCTTGGCTTGGAGGTGGGTGATGGCTTCTTCAAACTGACTGGATAGTCCTTGTACTAGGTCATTCTCCAAAATGACTGGTGTGAGGAGGTAATTCACAAGCCCCACTTTCACTTCCCTTTGAGTGGTATCCGAAACAGGCTTGGTGGGGCCATCTATGAACCCCACTTCAACTTCTTCCTGGCTAGTCCCCGAAACAAAAGTGTGTGGACGGTGTCCATAAGCTCCACATCAGCCTTGCTCTGGTCAGTCTCCACAATGTCAGGAATGGGGAGGCTGTTCACAATCCCCACATCGATCACTTCCTGGATGGTCCCCAAAATACCAGGTGTGGGGAGGCTATCCACAAGCTCCACCTTGACCTCTCCCTGGTCGGTTTTTAGGTCCAACTGCACACATGCCAGAGGGACGTCTGAGCGCTGGCCCTCAGCCAGGGAGATGGGTAATTGGGAATCTGGTACAGGGTCTTCTGGAGAAACAATAACTGGGCTTACCAGAGTGATGGAAGATCCAATGTCTCGAAGTCCCTGAGCCTGTATATCACCGACCTTGACCGTCTGGATGTGGGGATGGAGGTTGGCTGGTGTACGGTGTCCGGCCTGCCGTAGGGTGTGGACTGGATAAACCACTTCCTCAACTATTGGTGTTTCTTGGGAGTAGCATTACTCAGGTCTCGTTAGTTCATCTCGGCATATGTTGACTGGTTGGAGTGGCAGACGGGCTCCAAGCATGCGGCCTTGGTTTTGGAGACAATCTTTATCTAGATGTCCATTGCGCCCACATGTATAACAGCGCCATAGATTGGGCGAGTCACAGGCCCTGTTTGTAGTCCTTTGTTTTGGCGCAGCTTCTGCTGGGTAGCGGGACCATCCTTCTCGACCGGCTGGTGTTAGCAGTACTGCAGCTGGAATCCCATAAACATATTCCAGAACATAAGCCCTCTCTTCTCTTGAGGATCTAGGCCCCAATGCATCCAACAATGCTGTGGCTTGGGCCATTTTGGACAAAGTTGATTCCCAATTGTCACTAGATCCATGATGTGGCACATAGTCTACATCCTCTGGGTCAATATCGGCGGGATCCTCATCGTCCTCTGAATCATTCTGGGCATCCCAACGCTCCAGCAGACAATCTCTCGCCTCCGGCACAGATCCTGCAACATCCATTTACTGCAGCGGTCGTAACTCCTCTCTTGTCCTTGTCCCATGGCTGAGCTGGTGGGGTTGGACATGGCAGCGTCCGAAACCTGAATGCCTCCCCTATGGCCTGCTGGGTATGCTTATGTGCCTCCCTGGTTGTTGAGCCCTGGACGGTGTCCGAAAACACCAGTCCACTGCAGCTCCCCTGGGTAAACCAGGCTGAGTAGTATCCCACCGCTGCCACCAATTGTGGAGACACGGGGCTCAGTGGGTGCTCTCGTCCACTAAAACCCGCCGCCTTTAGAAAGACAGCGTGGCTCAGGGCTCATCCCAACTGAACGCCGGCCTCCTTAACCGTGCGCGTAACACTACTCAGACAACACAGGGTGAGGGAACCACAATAATTAGACTTTATTGGATCCCCAAACAATTAACGGCACATATCACATAACCAGCAAAACACACAAATGTAACAGGCAACAGAGTCTCACCCTTCCGCTGGCTCACCAGGGATTTAGAATGTCCATGCCTCACAGGTTCCAAGCTGTCTGAGGTCTGCAAAGTCTGTAACAGGTGACTGAACTGTCCCAACCTGAGTGTCCTCCTTAGGTAGTCCTGGTTCGATGTTAAAATCCTGGCAGCCGGAGTCGAAATCCCTAGGCTGTGGATATGGTCTCCAACCGGGTCCGGAGTCCCTAGATTGAAGCCATAAGATATCCTGATCCTCTAGTCAGCTCCAAAGAGCTTAGACTGGATCCATCAGCATCCATCAACAACCCCTGGTGGCTTAAAGAAGTCCTTTTTATAGCCACAACCTTCCACTTGGATACACTGCGTCCTCATCGATTGGTTGGACAAGATTGCTTCTCCCATTGGAGGAATTTCAAGCTGCATGGACAATGTTCATTTAAATGATGTGCATAGAAAGACTGAGGGTGTACATGTAAACTGGGAGTCACCGACTAGACAATGGCTACTAAGATAATTACATTATCAATACACAACTACAATACAATGGTTACTGGAAATGTCTGGAGAACAATACGTCTAGCTTTCAGTGGCCAACACAATTACATTGAGTCAACAAGAGTCTTGTAAAAACAACGAGGGACTTCTCCCCCATCTATAGACAATCTATCATGCTGTCTGGCTGGATTTTAAGAAACTTTAACCCATGAGAGTCCATGTCGTCACATTCCTCCCCCTTCTTAATATTAGCCAGACATGATAGGCTTCCGATCATCCTTCTCCTCTTGACGGCATTGTCCTTTTTAATGGTGAGGTCAGCAACAGAGGCTTGCATCTATACACCTCCCCCTGATTACCTCCCCCAAGTTGAGCAGCCATATTGTGGGGTCCATGAGTTGGGCCTGCACAAATCTCCCACTATCAATCCTCCCCCAGTCAAAAGCCACAGTGTGGTTAGGCTTACTCACGGTTCTTGGCTCAGAAGTCGATGATGGAGACCGGGAATGCAAACCATCCCTGGAAAAGATGTTAGAAAGATCCACATCAGGGTCCTGCTTGGCTTGGAGGTGGGTGATGGCTTCTTCAAACTGACTGGATAGTCCTTGTACTAGGTCATTCTCCAAAATGACTGGTGTGAGGAGGTAATTCACAAGCCCCACTTTCACTTCCCTTTGAGTGGTATCCGAAACAGGCTTGGTGGGGCCATCTATGAACCCCACTTCAACTTCCTCCTGGCTAGTCCCCGAAACAACAGGTGTGTGGACGGTGTCCATAAGCTCCACATCAGCCTTGCTCTGGTCAGTCTCCACAATGTCAGGAATGGGGAGGCTGTTCACAATCCCCACATCGATCACTTCCTGGATGGTCCCCAAAATACCAGGTGTGGGGAGGCTATCCACAAGCTCCACCTCGACCTCTCCCTGGTCGGTTTTTAGGTCCAACTGCACACATGCCAGAGGGACGTCTGAGCGCTGGCCCTCAGCCAGGGAGATGGGTAATTGGGAATCTGGTACAGGGTCTTCTGGAGAAACAATAACTGGGCTTACCAGAGTGATGGAAGATCCAATGTCTCGAAGTCCCTGAGCCTGTATATCACCGACCTTGACCGTCTGGATGTGGGGATGGAGGTTGGCTGGTGTACGGTGTCCGGCCTGCCGTAGGGTGTGGACTGGATAAACCACTTCCTCAACTATTGGTGTTTCTTGGGAGTAGCATTCCTCAGGTCTCGTTAGTTCATCTCGGCATATGTTGACTGGTTGGAGTGGCAGACGGGCTCCAAGCATGCGGCCTTGGTTTTGGAGACAATCTTTATCTAGATGTCCATTGCGCCCACATGTATAACAGCGCCATAGATTGGGCGAGTCACAGGCCCTGTTTGTAGTCCTTTGTTTTGGCGCAGCTTCTGCTGGGTAGCGGGACCATCCTTCTCGACCGGCTGGTGTTAGCAGTACTGCAGCTGGAATCCCATAAACATATTCCAGAACATAAGCCCTCTCTTCTCTTGAGGATCTAGGCCCCAATGCATCCAACAACGCTGTGGCTTGGGCCATTTTGGACAAAGTTGATTCCCAATTGTCACTAGATCCATGATGTGGCACATAGTCTACATCCTCTGGGTCAATATCGGCGGGATCCTCATCGTCCTCTGAATCATTCTGGGCATCCCAACGCTCCAGCAGACAATCTCTCGCCTCCGGCACAGATCCTGCAACATCCATTTACTGCAGCGGTCGTAACTCCTCTCTTGTCCTTGTCCCATGGCTGAGCTGGTGGGGTTGGACATGGCAGCGTCCGAAACCTGAATGCCTCCCCTATGGCCTGCTGGGTATGCTTATGTGCCTCCCTGGTTGTTGAGCCCTGGACGGTGTCCGAAAACACCAGTCCACTGCAGCTCCCCTGGGTAAACCAGGCTGAGTAGTATCCCACCGCTGCCACCAATTGTGGAGACACGGGGCTCAGTGGGTGCTCTCGTCCACTAAAACCCGCCGCCTTTAGAAAGACAGCGTGGCTCAGGGCTCATCCCAACTGAACGCCGGCCTCCTTAACCGTGCGCGTAACACTACTCAGACAACACAGGGTGAGGGAACCACAATAATTAGACTTTATTGGATCCCCAAACAATTAACGGCACATATCACATAACCAGCAAAACACACAAATGTAACAGGCAACAGAGTCTCACCCTTCCGCTGGCTCACCAGGGATTTAGAATGTCCATGCCTCACAGGTTCCAAGCTGTCTGAGGTCTGCAAAGTCTGTAACAGGTGACTGAACTGTCCCAACCTGAGTGTCCTCCTTAGGTAGTCCTGGTTTGATGTTAAAATCCTGGCAGCCGGAGTCGAAATCCCTAGGCTGTGGATATGGTCTCCAACCGGGTCCGGAGTCCCTAGATTGAAGCCATAAGATATCCTGATCCTCTAGTCAGCTCCAAAGAGCTTAGACTGGATCCATCAGCATCCATCAACAACCCCTGGTGGCTTAAAGAAGTCCTTTTTATAGCCACAACCTTCCACTTGGATACACTGCGTCCTCATCGATTGGTTGGACAAGATTGCTTCTCCCATTGGAGGAATATCAAGCTGCATGGACAATGTTCATTTAAATGATGTGCATAGAAAGACTGAGGGTGTACATGTAAACTGGGAGTCACCGACTAGACAATGGCTACTAAGATAATTACATTATCAATACACAACTACAATACAATGGTTACTGGAAATGTCTGGAGAACAATACGTCTAGCTTTCAGTGGCCAACACAATTACATTGAGTCAACAAGAGTCTTGTAAAAACAATGAGGGACTTCTCCCCCATCTATAGACAATCTATCATGCTGTCTGGCTGGATTTTAAGAAACTTTAACCCATGAGAGTCCATGTCGTCACATTCCTCCCCCTTCTTAATATTAGCCAGACATGATAGGCTTCCGATCATCCTTCTCCTCTTGACGGCATTGTCCTTTTTAATGGTGAGGTCAGCAACAGAGGCTTGCATCTATACACCTCCCCCTGATTACCTCCCCCAAGTTGAGCAGCCATATTGTGGGGTCCATGAGTTGGGCCTGCACAAATCTCCCACTATCAATCCTCCCCCAGTCAAAAGCCACAGTGTGGTTAGGCTTACTCACGGTTCTTGGCTCAGAAGTCGATGATGGAGACCGGGAATGCAAACCATCCCTGGAAAAGATGTTAGAAAGATCCACATCAGGGTCCTGCTTGGCTTGGAGGTGGGTGATGGCTTCTTCAAACTGACTGGATAGTCCTTGTACTAGGTCATTCTCCAAAATGACTGGTGTGAGGAGGTAATTCACAAGCCCCACTTTCACTTCCCTTTGAGTGGTATCCGAAACAGGCTTGGTGGGGCCATCTATGAACCCCACTTCAACTTCCTCCTGGCTAGTCCCCGAAACAACAGGTGTGTGGACGGTGTCCATAAGCTCCACATCAGCCTTGCTCTGGTCAGTCTCCACAATGTCAGGAATGGGGAGGCTGTTCACAATCCCCACATCGATCACTTCCTGGATGGTCCCCAAAATACCAGGTGTGGGGAGGCTATCCACAAGCTCCACCTCGACCTCTCCCTGGTCGGTTTTTAGGTCCAACTGCACACATGCCAGAGGGACGTCTGAGCGCTGGCCCTCAGCCAGGGAGATGGGTAATTGGGAATCTGGTACAGGGTCTTCTGGAGAAACAATAACTGGGCTTACCAGAGTGATGGAAGATCCAATGTCTCGAAGTCCCTGAGCCTGTATATCACCGACCTTGACCGTCTGGATGTGGGGATGGAGGTTGGCTGGTGTACGGTGTCCGGCCTGCCGTAGGGTGTGGACTGGATAAACCACTTCCTCAACTATTGGTGTTTCTTGGGAGTAGCATTCCTCAGGTCTCGTTAGTTCATCTCGGCATATGTTGACTGGTTGGAGTGGCAGACGGGCTCCAAGCATGCGGCCTTGGTTTTGGAGACAATCTTTATCTAGATGTCCATTGCGCCCACATGTATAACAGCGCCATAGATTGGGCGAGTCACAGGCCCTGTTTGTAGTCCTTTGTTTTGGCGCAGCTTCTGCTGGGTAGCGGGACCATCCTTCTCGACCGGCTGGTGTTAGCAGTACTGCAGCTGGAATCCCATAAACATATTCCAGAACATAAGCCCTCTCTTCTCTTGAGGATCTAGGCCCCAATGCATCCAACAACGCTGTGGCTTGGGCCATTTTGGACAAAGTTGATTCCCAATTGTCACTAGATCCATGATGTGGCACATAGTCTACATCCTCTGGGTCAATATCGGCGGGATCCTCATCGTCCTCTGAATCATTCTGGGCATCCCAACGCTCCAGCAGACAATCTCTCGCCTCCGGCACAGATCCTGCAACATCCATTTACTGCAGCGGTCGTAACTCCTCTCTTGTCCTTGTCCCATGGCTGAGCTGGTGGGGTTGGACATGGCAGCGTCCGAAACCTGAATGCCTCCCCTATGGCCTGCTGGGTATGCTTATGTGCCTCCCTGGTTGTTGAGCCCTGGACGGTGTCCGAAAACACCAGTCCACTGCAGCTCCCCTGGGTAAACCAGGCTGAGTAGTATCCCACCGCTGCCACCAATTGTGGAGACACGGGGCTCAGTGGGTGCTCTCGTCCACTAAAACCCGCCGCCTTTAGAAAGACAGCGTGGCTCAGGGCTCATCCCAACTGAACGCCGGCCTCCTTAACCGTGCGCGTAACACTACTCAGACAACACAGGGTGAGGGAACCACAATAATTAGACTTTATTGGATCCCCAAACAATTAACGGCACATATCACATAACCAGCAAAACACACAAATGTAACAGGCAACAGAGTCTCACCCTTCCGCTGGCTCACCAGGGATTTAGAATGTCCATGCCTCACAGGTTCCAAGCTGTCTGAGGTCTGCAAAGTCTGTAACAGGTGACTGAACTGTCCCAACCTGAGTGTCCTCCTTAGGTAGTCCTGGTTTGATGTTAAAATCCTGGCAGCCGGAGTCGAAATCCCTAGGCTGTGGATATGGTCTCCAACCGGGTCCGGAGTCCCTAGATTGAAGCCATAAGATATCCTGATCCTCTAGTCAGCTCCAAAGAGCTTAGACTGGATCCATCAGCATCCATCAACAACCCCTGGTGGCTTAAAGAAGTCCTTTTTATAGCCACAACCTTCCACTTGGATACACTGCGTCCTCATCGATTGGTTGGACAAGATTGCTTCTCCCATTGGAGGAATTTCAAGCTGCATGGACAATGTTCATTTAAATGATGTGCATAGAAAGACTGAGGGTGTACATGTAAACTGGGAGTCACCGACTAGACAATGGCTACTAAGATAATTACATTATCAATACACAACTACAATACAATGGTTACTGGAAATGTCTGGAGAACAATACGTCTAGCTTTCAGTGGCCAACACAATTACATTGAGTCAACAAGAGTCTTGTAAAAACAACGAGGGACTTCTCCCCCATCTATAGACAATCTATCATGCTGTCTGGCTGGATTTTAAGAAACTTTAACCCATGAGAGTCCATGTCGTCACATTCCTCCCCCTTCTTAATATTAGCCAGACATGATAGGCTTCCGATCATCCTTCTCCTCTTGACGGCATTGTCCTTTTTAATGGTGAGGTCAGCAACAGAGGCTTGCATCTATACACCTCCCCCTGATTACCTCCCCCAAGTTGAGCAGCCATATTGTGGGGTCCATGAGTTGGGCCTGCACAAATCTCCCACTATCAATCCTCCCCCAGTCAAAAGCCACAGTGTGGTTAGGCTTACTCACGGTTCTTGGCTCAGAAGTCGATGATGGAGACCGGGAATGCAAACCATCCCTGGAAAAGATGTTAGAAAGATCCACATCAGGGTCCTGCTTGGCTTGGAGGTGGGTGATGGCTTCTTCAAACTGACTGGATAGTCCTTGTACTAGGTCATTCTCCAAAATGACTGGTGTGAGGAGGTAATTCACAAGCCCCACTTTCACTTCCCTTTGAGTGGTATCCGAAACAGGCTTGGTGGGGCCATCTATGAACCCCACTTCAACTTCCTCCTGGCTAGTCCCCGAAACAACAGGTGTGTGGACGGTGTCCATAAGCTCCACATCAGCCTTGCTCTGGTCAGTCTCCACAATGTCAGGAATGGGGAGGCTGTTCACAATCCCCACATCGATCACTTCCTGGATGGTCCCCAAAATACCAGGTGTGGGGAGGCTATCCACAAGCTCCACCTCGACCTCTCCCTGGTCGGTTTTTAGGTCCAACTGCACACATGCCAGAGGGACGTCTGAGCGCTGGCCCTCAGCCAGGGAGATGGGTAATTGGGAATCTGGTACAGGGTCTTCTGGAGAAACAATAACTGGGCTTACCAGAGTGATGGAAGATCCAATGTCTCGAAGTCCCTGAGCCTGTATATCACCGACCTTGACCGTCTGGATGTGGGGATGGAGGTTGGCTGGTGTACGGTGTCCGGCCTGCCGTAGGGTGTGGACTGGATAAACCACTTCCTCAACTATTGGTGTTTCTTGGGAGTAGCATTCCTCAGGTCTCGTTAGTTCATCTCGGCATATGTTGACTGGTTGGAGTGGCAGACGGGCTCCAAGCATGCGGCCTTGGTTTTGGAGACAATCTTTATCTAGATGTCCATTGCGCCCACATGTATAACAGCGCCATAGATTGGGCGAGTCACAGGCCCTGTTTGTAGTCCTTTGTTTTGGCGCAGCTTCTGCTGGGTAGCGGGACCATCCTTCTCGACCGGCTGGTGTTAGCAGTACTGCAGCTGGAATCCCATAAACATATTCCAGAACATAAGCCCTCTCTTCTCTTGAGGATCTAGGCCCCAATGCATCCAACAACGCTGTGGCTTGGGCCATTTTGGACAAAGTTGATTCCCAATTGTCACTAGATCCATGATGTGGCACATAGTCTACATCCTCTGGGTCAATATCGGCGGGATCCTCATCGTCCTCTGAATCATTCTGGGCATCCCAACGCTCCAGCAGACAATCTCTCGCCTCCGGCACAGATCCTGCAACATCCATTTACTGCAGCGGTCGTAACTCCTCTCTTGTCCTTGTCCCATGGCTGAGCTGGTGGGGTTGGACATGGCAGCGTCCGAAACCTGAATGCCTCCCCTATGGCCTGCTGGGTATGCTTATGTGCCTCCCTGGTTGTTGAGCCCTGGACGGTGTCCGAAAACACCAGTCCACTGCAGCTCCCCTGGGTAAACCAGGCTGAGTAGTATCCCACCGCTGCCACCAATTGTGGAGACACGGGGCTCAGTGGGTGCTCTCGTCCACTAAAACCCGCCGCCTTTAGAAAGACAGCGTGGCTCAGGGCTCATCCCAACTGAACGCCGGCCTCCTTAACCGTGCGCGTAACACTACTCAGACAACACAGGGTGAGGGAACCACAATAATTAGACTTTATTGGATCCCCAAACAATTAACGGCACATATCACATAACCAGCAAAACACACAAATGTAACAGGCAACAGAGTCTCACCCTTCCGCTGGCTCACCAGGGATTTAGAATGTCCATGCCTCACAGGTTCCAAGCTGTCTGAGGTCTGCAAAGTCTGTAACAGGTGACTGAACTGTCCCAACCTGAGTGTCCTCCTTAGGTAGTCCTGGTTTGATGTTAAAATCCTGGCAGCCGGAGTCGAAATCCCTAGGCTGTGGATATGGTCTCCAACCGGGTCCGGAGTCCCTAGATTGAAGCCATAAGATATCCTGATCCTCTAGTCAGCTCCAAAGAGCTTAGACTGGATCCATCAGCATCCATCAACAACCCCTGGTGGCTTAAAGAAGTCCTTTTTATAGCCACAACCTTCCACTTGGATACACTGCGTCCTCATCGATTGGTTGGACAAGATTGCTTCTCCCATTGGAGGAATATCAAGCTGCATGGACAATGTTCATTTAAATGATGTGCATAGAAAGACTGAGGGTGTACATGTAAACTGGGAGTCACCGACTAGACAATGGCTACTAAGATAATTACATTATCAATACACAACTACAATACAATGGTTACTGGAAATGTCTGGAGAACAATACGTCTAGCTTTCAGTGGCCAACACAATTACATTGAGTCAACAAGAGTCTTGTAAAAACAATGAGGGACTTCTCCCCCATCTATAGACAATCTATCATGCTGTCTGGCTGGATTTTAAGAAACTTTAACCCATGAGAGTCCATGTCGTCACATTCCTCCCCCTTCTTAATATTAGCCAGACATGATAGGCTTCCGATCATCCTTCTCCTCTTGACGGCATTGTCCTTTTTAATGGTGAGGTCAGCAACAGAGGCTTGCATCTATACACCTCCCCCTGATTACCTCCCCCAAGTTGAGCAGCCATATTGTGGGGTCCATGAGTTGGGCCTGCACAAATCTCCCACTATCAATCCTCCCCCAGTCAAAAGCCACAGTGTGGTTAGGCTTACTCACGGTTCTTGGCTCAGAAGTCGATGATGGAGACCGGGAATGCAAACCATCCCTGGAAAAGATGTTAGAAAGATCCACATCAGGGTCCTGCTTGGCTTGGAGGTGGGTGATGGCTTCTTCAAACTGACTGGATAGTCCTTGTACTAGGTCATTCTCCAAAATGACTGGTGTGAGGAGGTAATTCACAAGCCCCACTTTCACTTCCCTTTGAGTGGTATCCGAAACAGGCTTGGTGGGGCCATCTATGAACCCCACTTCAACTTCCTCCTGGCTAGTCCCCGAAACAACAGGTGTGTGGACGGTGTCCATAAGCTCCACATCAGCCTTGCTCTGGTCAGTCTCCACAATGTCAGGAATGGGGAGGCTGTTCACAATCCCCACATCGATCACTTCCTGGATGGTCCCCAAAATACCAGGTGTGGGGAGGCTATCCACAAGCTCCACCTCGACCTCTCCCTGGTCGGTTTTTAGGTCCAACTGCACACATGCCAGAGGGACGTCTGAGCGCTGGCCCTCAGCCAGGGAGATGGGTAATTGGGAATCTGGTACAGGGTCTTCTGGAGAAACAATAACTGGGCTTACCAGAGTGATGGAAGATCCAATGTCTCGAAGTCCCTGAGCCTGTATATCACCGACCTTGACCGTCTGGATGTGGGGATGGAGGTTGGCTGGTGTACGGTGTCCGGCCTGCCGTAGGGTGTGGACTGGATAAACCACTTCCTCAACTATTGGTGTTTCTTGGGAGTAGCATTCCTCAGGTCTCGTTAGTTCATCTCGGCATATGTTGACTGGTTGGAGTGGCAGACGGGCTCCAAGCATGCGGCCTTGGTTTTGGAGACAATCTTTATCTAGATGTCCATTGCGCCCACATGTATAACAGCGCCATAGATTGGGCGAGTCACAGGCCCTGTTTGTAGTCCTTTGTTTTGGCGCAGCTTCTGCTGGGTAGCGGGACCATCCTTCTCGACCGGCTGGTGTTAGCAGTACTGCAGCTGGAATCCCATAAACATATTCCAGAACATAAGCCCTCTCTTCTCTTGAGGATCTAGGCCCCAATGCATCCAACAACGCTGTGGCTTGGGCCATTTTGGACAAAGTTGATTCCCAATTGTCACTAGATCCATGATGTGGCACATAGTCTACATCCTCTGGGTCAATATCGGCGGGATCCTCATCGTCCTCTGAATCATTCTGGGCATCCCAACGCTCCAGCAGACAATCTCTCGCCTCCGGCACAGATCCTGCAACATCCATTTACTGCAGCGGTCGTAACTCCTCTCTTGTCCTTGTCCCATGGCTGAGCTGGTGGGGTTGGACATGGCAGCGTCCGAAACCTGAATGCCTCCCCTATGGCCTGCTGGGTATGCTTATGTGCCTCCCTGGTTGTTGAGCCCTGGACGGTGTCCGAAAACACCAGTCCACTGCAGCTCCCCTGGGTAAACCAGGCTGAGTAGTATCCCACCGCTGCCACCAATTGTGGAGACACGGGGCTCAGTGGGTGCTCTCGTCCACTAAAACCCGCCGCCTTTAGAAAGACAGCGTGGCTCAGGGCTCATCCCAACTGAACGCCGGCCTCCTTAACCGTGCGCGTAACACTACTCAGACAACACAGGGTGAGGGAACCACAATAATTAGACTTTATTGGATCCCCAAACAATTAACGGCACATATCACATAACCAGCAAAACACACAAATGTAACAGGCAACAGAGTCTCACCCTTCCGCTGGCTCACCAGGGATTTAGAATGTCCATGCCTCACAGGTTCCAAGCTGTCTGAGGTCTGCAAAGTCTGTAACAGGTGACTGAACTGTCCCAACCTGAGTGTCCTCCTTAGGTAGTCCTGGTTTGATGTTAAAATCCTGGCAGCCGGAGTCGAAATCCCTAGGCTGTGGATATGGTCTCCAACCGGGTCCGGAGTCCCTAGATTGAAGCCATAAGATATCCTGATCCTCTAGTCAGCTCCAAAGAGCTTAGACTGGATCCATCAGCATCCATCAACAACCCCTGGTGGCTTAAAGAAGTCCTTTTTATAGCCACAACCTTCCACTTGGATACACTGCGTCCTCATCGATTGGTTGGACAAGATTGCTTCTCCCATTGGAGGAATTTCAAGCTGCATGGACAATGTTCATTTAAATGATGTGCATAGAAAGACTGAGGGTGTACATGTAAACTGGGAGTCACCGACTAGACAATGGCTACTAAGATAATTACATTATCAATACACAACTACAATACAATGGTTACTGGAAATGTCTGGAGAACAATACGTCTAGCTTTCAGTGGCCAACACAATTACATTGAGTCAACAAGAGTCTTGTAAAAACAACGAGGGACTTCTCCCCCATCTATAGACAATCTATCATGCTGTCTGGCTGGATTTTAAGAAACTTTAACCCATGAGAGTCCATGTCGTCACATTCCTCCCCCTTCTTAATATTAGCCAGACATGATAGGCTTCCGATCATCCTTCTCCTCTTGACGGCATTGTCCTTTTTAATGGTGAGGTCAGCAACAGAGGCTTGCATCTATACACCTCCCCCTGATTACCTCCCCCAAGTTGAGCAGCCATATTGTGGGGTCCATGAGTTGGGCCTGCACAAATCTCCCACTATCAATCCTCCCCCAGTCAAAAGCCACAGTGTGGTTAGGCTTACTCACGGTTCTTGGCTCAGAAGTCGATGATGGAGACCGGGAATGCAAACCATCCCTGGAAAAGATGTTAGAAAGATCCACATCAGGGTCCTGCTTGGCTTGGAGGTGGGTGATGGCTTCTTCAAACTGACTGGATAGTCCTTGTACTAGGTCATTCTCCAAAATGACTGGTGTGAGGAGGTAATTCACAAGCCCCACTTTCACTTCCCTTTGAGTGGTATCCGAAACAGGCTTGGTGGGGCCATCTATGAACCCCACTTCAACTTCCTCCTGGCTAGTCCCCGAAACAACAGGTGTGTGGACGGTGTCCATAAGCTCCACATCAGCCTTGCTCTGGTCAGTCTCCACAATGTCAGGAATGGGGAGGCTGTTCACAATCCCCACATCGATCACTTCCTGGATGGTCCCCAAAATACCAGGTGTGGGGAGGCTATCCACAAGCTCCACCTCGACCTCTCCCTGGTCGGTTTTTAGGTCCAACTGCACACATGCCAGAGGGACGTCTGAGCGCTGGCCCTCAGCCAGGGAGATGGGTAATTGGGAATCTGGTACAGGGTCTTCTGGAGAAACAATAACTGGGCTTACCAGAGTGATGGAAGATCCAATGTCTCGAAGTCCCTGAGCCTGTATATCACCGACCTTGACCGTCTGGATGTGGGGATGGAGGTTGGCTGGTGTACGGTGTCCGGCCTGCCGTAGGGTGTGGACTGGATAAACCACTTCCTCAACTATTGGTGTTTCTTGGGAGTAGCATTCCTCAGGTCTCGTTAGTTCATCTCGGCATATGTTGACTGGTTGGAGTGGCAGACGGGCTCCAAGCATGCGGCCTTGGTTTTGGAGACAATCTTTATCTAGATGTCCATTGCGCCCACATGTATAACAGCGCCATAGATTGGGCGAGTCACAGGCCCTGTTTGTAGTCCTTTGTTTTGGCGCAGCTTCTGCTGGGTAGCGGGACCATCCTTCTCGACCGGCTGGTGTTAGCAGTACTGCAGCTGGAATCCCATAAACATATTCCAGAACATAAGCCCTCTCTTCTCTTGAGGATCTAGGCCCCAATGCATCCAACAACGCTGTGGCTTGGGCCATTTTGGACAAAGTTGATTCCCAATTGTCACTAGATCCATGATGTGGCACATAGTCTACATCCTCTGGGTCAATATCGGCGGGATCCTCATCGTCCTCTGAATCATTCTGGGCATCCCAACGCTCCAGCAGACAATCTCTCGCCTCCGGCACAGATCCTGCAACATCCATTTACTGCAGCGGTCGTAACTCCTCTCTTGTCCTTGTCCCATGGCTGAGCTGGTGGGGTTGGACATGGCAGCGTCCGAAACCTGAATGCCTCCCCTATGGCCTGCTGGGTATGCTTATGTGCCTCCCTGGTTGTTGAGCCCTGGACGGTGTCCGAAAACACCAGTCCACTGCAGCTCCCCTGGGTAAACCAGGCTGAGTAGTATCCCACCGCTGCCACCAATTGTGGAGACACGGGGCTCAGTGGGTGCTCTCGTCCACTAAAACCCGCCGCCTTTAGAAAGACAGCGTGGCTCAGGGCTCATCCCAACTGAACGCCGGCCTCCTTAACCGTGCGCGTAACACTACTCAGACAACACAGGGTGAGGGAACCACAATAATTAGACTTTATTGGATCCCCAAACAATTAACGGCACATATCACATAACCAGCAAAACACACAAATGTAACAGGCAACAGAGTCTCACCCTTCCGCTGGCTCACCAGGGATTTAGAATGTCCATGCCTCACAGGTTCCAAGCTGTCTGAGGTCTGCAAAGTCTGTAACAGGTGACTGAACTGTCCCAACCTGAGTGTCCTCCTTAGGTAGTCCTGGTTTGATGTTAAAATCCTGGCAGCCGGAGTCGAAATCCCTAGGCTGTGGATATGGTCTCCAACCGGGTCCGGAGTCCCTAGATTGAAGCCATAAGATATCCTGATCCTCTAGTCAGCTCCAAAGAGCTTAGACTGGATCCATCAGCATCCATCAACAACCCCTGGTGGCTTAAAGAAGTCCTTTTTATAGCCACAACCTTCCACTTGGATACACTGCGTCCTCATCGATTGGTTGGACAAGATTGCTTCTCCCATTGGAGGAATTTCAAGCTGCATGGACAATGTTCATTTAAATGATGTGCATAGAAAGACTGAGGGTGTACATGTAAACTGGGAGTCACCGACTAGACAATGGCTACTAAGATAATTACATTATCAATACACAACTACAATACAATGGTTACTGGAAATGTCTGGAGAACAATACGTCTAGCTTTCAGTGGCCAACACAATTACATTGAGTCAACAAGAGTCTTGTAAAAACAATGAGGGACTTCTCCCCCATCTATAGACAATCTATCATGCTGTCTGGCTGGATTTTAAGAAACTTTAACCCATGAGAGTCCATGTCGTCACATTCCTCCCCCTTCTTTATATTAGCCAGACATGATAGGCTTCCGATCATCCTTCTCCTCTTGACGGCATTGTCCTTTTTAATGGTGAGGTCAGCAACAGAGGCTTGCATCTATACACCTCCCCCTGATTACCTCCCCCAAGTTGAGCAGCCATATTGTGGGGTCCATGAGTTGGGCCTGCACAAATCTCCCACTATCAATCCTCCCCCAGTCAAAAGCCACAGTGTGGTTAGGCTTACTCACGGTTCTTGGCTCAGAAGTCGATGATGGAGACCGGGAATGCAAACCATCCCTGGAAAAGATGTTAGAAAGATCCACATCAGGGTCCTGCTTGGCTTGGAGGTGGGTGATGGCTTCTTCAAACTGACTGGATAGTCCTTGTACTAGGTCATTCTCCAAAATGACTGGTGTGAGGAGGTAATTCACAAGCCCCACTTTCACTTCCCTTTGAGTGGTATCCGAAACTAAGATAATTACATTATCAATACACAACTACAATACAATGGTTACTGGAAATGTCTGGAGAACAATACGTCTAGCTTTCAGTGGCCAACACAATCACATTGAGTCAACAAGAGTCTTGTAAAAACAATGAGGGACTTCTCCCCCATCTATAGACAATCTATCATGCTGTCTGGCTGGATTTTAAGAAACTTTAACCCATGAGAGTCCATGTCGTCACATTCCTCCCCCTTCTTAATATTAGCCAGACATGATAGGCTTCCGATCATCCTTCTCCTCTTGACGGCATTGTCCTTTTTAATGGTGAGGTCAGCAACAGAGGCTTGCATCTATACACCTCCCCCTGATTACCTCCCCCAAGTTGAGCAGCCATATTGTGGGGTCCATGAGTTGGGCCTGCACAAATCTCCCACTATCAATCCTCCCCCAGTCAAAAGCCACAGTGTGGTTAGGCTTACTCACGGTTCTTGGCTCAGAAGTCGATGATGGAGACCGGGAATGCAAACCATCCCTGGAAAAGATGTTAGAAAGATCCACATCAGGGTCCTGCTTGGCTTGGAGGTGGGTGATGGCTTCTTCAAACTGACTGGATAGTCCTTGTACTAGGTCATTCTCCAAAATGACTGGTGTGAGGAGGTAATTCACAAGCCCCACTTTCACTTCCCTTTGAGTGGTATCCGAAACAGGCTTGGTGGGGCCATCTATGAACCCCACTTCAACTTCCTCCTGGCTAGTCCCCGAAACAACAGGTGTGTGGACGGTGTCCATAAGCTCCACATCAGCCTTGCTCTGGTCAGTCTCCACAATGTCAGGAATGGGGAGGCTGTTCACAATCCCCACATCGATCACTTCCTGGATGGTCCCCAAAATACCAGGTGTGGGGAGGCTATCCACAAGCTCCACCTCGACCTCTCCCTGGTCGGTTTTTAGGTCCAACTGCACACATGCCAGAGGGACGTCTGAGCGCTGGCCCTCAGCCAGGGAGATGGGTAATTGGGAATCTGGTACAGGGTCTTCTGGAGAAACAATAACTGGGCTTACCAGAGTGATGGAAGATCCAATGTCTCGAAGTCCCTGAGCCTGTATATCACCGACCTTGACCGTCTGGATGTGGGGATGGAGGTTGGCTGGTGTACGGTGTCCGGCCTGCCGTAGGGTGTGGACTGGATAAACCACTTCCTCAACTATTGGTGTTTCTTGGGAGTAGCATTCCTCAGGTCTCGTTAGTTCATCTCGGCATATGTTGACTGGTTGGAGTGGCAGACGGGCTCCAAGCATGCGGCCTTGGTTTTGGAGACAATCTTTATCTAGATGTCCATTGCGCCCACATGTATAACAGCGCCATAGATTGGGCGAGTCACAGGCCCTGTTTGTAGTCCTTTGTTTTGGCGCAGCTTCTGCTGGGTAGCGGGACCATCCTTCTCGACCGGCTGGTGTTAGCAGTACTGCAGCTGGAATCCCATAAACATATTCCAGAACATAAGCCCTCTCTTCTCTTGAGGATCTAGGCCCCAATGCATCCAACAACGCTGTGGCTTGGGCCATTTTGGACAAAGTTGATTCCCAATTGTCACTAGATCCATGATGTGGCACATAGTCTACATCCTCTGGGTCAATATCGGCGGGATCCTCATCGTCCTCTGAATCATTCTGGGCATCCCAACGCTCCAGCAGACAATCTCTCGCCTCCGGCACAGATCCTGCAACATCCATTTACTGCAGCGGTCGTAACTCCTCTCTTGTCCTTGTCCCATGGCTGAGCTGGTGGGGTTGGACATGGCAGCGTCCGAAACCTGAATGCCTCCCCTATGGCCTGCTGGGTATGCTTATGTGCCTCCCTGGTTGTTGAGCCCTGGACGGTGTCCGAAAACACCAGTCCACTGCAGCTCCCCTGGGTAAACCAGGCTGAGTAGTATCCCACCGCTGCCACCAATTGTGGAGACACGGGGCTCAGTGGGTGCTCTCGTCCACTAAAACCCGCCGCCTTTAGAAAGACAGCGTGGCTCAGGGCTCATCCCAACTGAACGCCGGCCTCCTTAACCGTGCGCGTAACACTACTCAGACAACACAGGGTGAGGGAACCACAATAATTAGACTTTATTGGATCCCCAAACAATTAACGGCACATATCACATAACCAGCAAAACACACAAATGTAACAGGCAACAGAGTCTCACCCTTCCGCTGGCTCACCAGGGATTTAGAATGTCCATGCCTCACAGGTTCCAAGCTGTCTGAGGTCTGCAAAGTCTGTAACAGGTGACTGAACTGTCCCAACCTGAGTGTCCTCCTTAGGTAGTCCTGGTTTGATGTTAAAATCCTGGCAGCCGGAGTCGAAATCCCTAGGCTGTGGATATGGTCTCCAACCGGGTCCGGAGTCCCTAGATTGAAGCCATAAGATATCCTGATCCTCTAGTCAGCTCCAAAGAGCTTAGACTGGATCCATCAGCATCCATCAACAACCCCTGGTGGCTTAAAGAAGTCCTTTTTATAGCCACAACCTTCCACTTGGATACACTGCGTCCTCATCGATTGGTTGGACAAGATTGCTTCTCCCATTGGAGGAATTTCAAGCTGCATGGACAATGTTCATTTAAATGATGTGCATAGAAAGACTGAGGGTGTACATGTAAACTGGGAGTCACCGACTAGACAATGGCTACTAAGATAATTACATTATCAATACACAACTACAATACAATGGTTACTGGAAATGTCTGGAGAACAATACGTCTAGCTTTCAGTGGCCAACACAATTACATTGAGTCAACAAGAGTCTTGTAAAAACAATGAGGGACTTCTCCCCCATCTATAGACAATCTATCATGCTGTCTGGCTGGATTTTAAGAAACTTTAACCCATGAGAGTCCATGTCGTCACATTCCTCCCCCTTCTTTATATTAGCCAGACATGATAGGCTTCCGATCATCCTTCTCCTCTTGACGGCATTGTCCTTTTTAATGGTGAGGTCAGCAACAGAGGCTTGCATCTATACACCTCCCCCTGATTACCTCCCCCAAGTTGAGCAGCCATATTGTGGGGTCCATGAGTTGGGCCTGCACAAATCTCCCACTATCAATCCTCCCCCAGTCAAAAGCCACAGTGTGGTTAGGCTTACTCACGGTTCTTGGCTCAGAAGTCGATGATGGAGACCGGGAATGCAAACCATCCCTGGAAAAGATGTTAGAAAGATCCACATCAGGGTCCTGCTTGGCTTGGAGGTGGGTGATGGCTTCTTCAAACTGACTGGATAGTCCTTGTACTAGGTCATTCTCCAAAATGACTGGTGTGAGGAGGTAATTCACAAGCCCCACTTTCACTTCCCTTTGAGTGGTATCCGAAACTAAGATAATTACATTATCAATACACAACTACAATACAATGGTTACTGGAAATGTCTGGAGAACAATACGTCTAGCTTTCAGTGGCCAACACAATCACATTGAGTCAACAAGAGTCTTGTAAAAACAATGAGGGACTTCTCCCCCATCTATAGACAATCTATCATGCTGTCTGGCTGGATTTTAAGAAACTTTAACCCATGAGAGTCCATGTCGTCACAGGAGGTATGGCAAGGAACAAGGTAGGCAGAGTAGGAATACAAAGGGTTTGATGGCCAAATTACTGGAAGACACAAATCTGCAGGACAGTTGGAGAACGCAACACCCATATGAACGTGAATTTACACACTACTCACACCCACACGAAGCATGGTCAAGGATTGACTTTATGTTAGTAGACCACAGACTCTGGCACAGGGTCAAAGATGTAGACATAGAGAACATGGTTATATCCGACCACAGCCCGGTGACCTTAGACTTAAATGACAGAATACAGAGGGGCTCGGATTATATATGGAGATTTCCATCATTCTTACTCAAAGATAAAGATTTTATTAAAACATTAATTGAGTGGTGGGAGGAATATTGCGGCACTAACAGCGGGTACGAGGAAGAGGCAATGCTATTCTGGGAAACAGTGAAAGTAGTATTAAGGGGGAGACTGATGGGGCATGTAGCCAAAATCAGGAAACAGACGCAAAAACATTACCAGGAGGCAAGCACTAGTTTGAGAGAGAAATACACAAGTTACCTAGAAAACAAATCCCAAAAAGCAAAAGAAGAGTGGAAGGAAGCAAAATAAGAGTTTGACATGTGGGTAGGAAAACGAGAAGAACTAGTAAGGTCTCAGCAGGAGGTTGACTTGCACCGATTTGGCAATAAGGCAGGTAAACTGCTGGCTAACCTGGCAAAGGGAAGACGACCGTTGACGTTAATAGCTAATATGACAAGACAGGATGGGACCAAATCGACGAATCCACAGGAGATCAACCAGATCTTGGGGGAATACTATGCCAAACTATATAGTAAAGGGGATGAAAATGGAGAAGGAGGGAGGGAGTGGCTAAAGACATTAGGACTTACACAAATAACCGAGGACGAACTGACTAGACTGAACGCGGACATCACAATAGAGGAAGTGCAAACAATAATAGGAGAACTGAGTATACATAAAGCACCGGGGCCTGACGGGTTCAATGGGGAATTCTATAAAGTACTAAAGGAGGAAATATCACCAACGCTGACACGTATGTTTAATAAAATGTTAGGGGGTACGGGAATGTCTAGCCACCTTAACACTGCATATATAAAACTTTTACCCAAAGGAGACAAAAATTTGGACAATCCAACGAATTATAGACCAATCTCACTAATCAACCAAGACCTTAAACTAGTGGCCAAATTGATGGCCAATCGATTAGCAGAGGTATTACCAAGGCTAATTTCTCCCACCCAATCGGGGTTTGTAAAGGGGAGAGCAGCCGTGACAAACGTAAGAAAGGCCATGATAGTAATGGACGCCATCAGACACAGAGATCTACAAGGAGGGGAATTTCCAGCCATGATCACGTTGGATGCTGAAAAAGCGTTTCATAATGTGCAGTGGCCATAGCTGGAAACAGTCCTAGATAATATGGGCTTCAGGGGAGCATTCAGAACATTTATAGGTATACTATATGCAAACCCTCAGGCAAGAGTGGCGCCACCCGGATTTTTGTCACGACCCTTCTCTTTGACCAAAGGGACGAGACAGGGGTGCCCGCTGTCTCCTCTCTTGTTCAATCTAGCCATTGAGCCATTATCAAAACTGATCAATGGAGGAGACTGCTTTAAGGGCATTAACATTGGAACGGAAAAAGTACATTCAGCTCTATTCGCGGACGATATCATATTATTCATGAATAGACCACAGAATGACCTTTTAAAAACAATACAACAGATAGAGAGATTTGGGTCTATGGCAGGTTTTAAATTGAACAAGACAAAATGTGAAATACTGTTTCTGAATGAGCGAACCATGTCATCCCTGAAAACCTATGGAATAGGGGATAACATATGTGGGATACCGATAGCAAAAACCCACCTTAAATACCTGGGGATCCAGATGGGACGCCAGCCTGCCTCCATTTATGAAATAAACTTCAAACCGTTGATACAGAAAATAGAACGAGAGCTAAAGATGTGGGAGGGGCTGCCGCTATCCCTGCTAGGTAGAAACCACCTCATAAAAATGATGAGTTTCTCGAAGCTGCTATACCCAATGCAGACTATCCCTATATTATTAAAGCATGCGGATGTAAATAGACTGAATAAAGCATTTACAAGCTTCCTATGGAAGAGAAAAAGACCAAGAATTAGGGTGAAAAAACTAATGCTACCACTGGAAAAGGGAGGAATCAAGATGCCAAATGTGAGAGGCTACAACCTTGCATGCTTGATGAGGCACGTAATAGACTGGCTGAGGAAGACAAATAGCTATTCTAACATAAAATTGGAAAGTGAGTACTGTAGACCATGGGACTTGGGGGCAATATTACACACGTCATTGGCCAATATTCCGAGGAAAATTAAGCACTCCCTGGTATGTAGGGATACGATAATGGCGTGGAAAGCAGTGAGGAAAAAGTTTAACCTGTCCTGGCGAATCTCCAAATACCTAAATATCTGGAATTTTCCGGAATTCCCAGCAGGGAGGGAAAACAAACTATTTCTAGAATGGAGAAATAAGGGGATCAGTGGGGTGAAGGATATGCTCCATGAAACGGAACATAGGTGGTTGACTCTTGAGGAGATGGTGAACAGGTACGGGCTTTCCCCATTCCAAATCATACAATACAAACAGGTGGAAAAGGGAATAATGGGACTATTGAGGGATGTTAGAAAAGAACAGGTATTGAATGAAATGGATCAATTTATAATGAAGGATAAACAGGAGATTACTATCTCCTCCCTGTACAAAGATCTGAGAACAGCACTGGTACCACTGCACTCGGACCAGGTCTGGGGAGCATGGGCACGACAACTAAAAGATACAGAGGCAGGGGGAAAAGATACAGCAGGGATGGATGAGGATGAGGAAGGAGGTGATTAATGAGGGCTGGAGGGACACACAGTTTAGATTAATGCACAGAGCAATTTATGGTTTTAACATCCCCACCAAGCAGACTATGAATAAAATAGAACATTGCCCCAAATGTAAACAGCCGAAAACGGACTTATACCACGGGATTTGGCAGTGCCCACAAAGTCAGAAATTTTGGGGAAAAATGAAGACACTTATAGAAAAAGTATGGGAAGTGGAAATGGAACTAGACCCATTGTTATGGATTTTCCACCACAGGACTAAAGAAAAGGAAGGAGGAGGAGATACACGGGGGACCACGATTCCAAGACTCTTTCATAATATTGCTATGATAGGGAAAAAGGCCCTACTACGCAGATGGCTCGAGGAATCTGTTCCATCAGAGGAGGAGGTGGTCAATCAGATTAAAAAGCTGCTCAATATTGAACAGTTGGAAGCCGAAATAAATAAGGACGAACTAACGGGAAACTTTTTTAAAAAATGGAAGAGATTTATAGTACAACAGTATGGAGTTGCAGAAATACGGAAAGTGGTATCTCCTTTCACTAATACGGAATGGTATCTACTGGGAGACTTGCAAGGCACATTGGGAAAGCTGAAAATACACACGCAGTAGAGACACAACAGTAGGGCGAGACGAGGGTTTCAGAGAAATAGGGCTTCAAACGGGAATCAGAATATGGAGGAGCTGTGTGTTCTTTTGCGACTTATACCTGGTGTTCAGCGTATTAAAAATGTTGGGGGGGGATAAAGTGGGAATAAAAGAGGGTGGGGTAAGACAAGGGTGGGTAAATTGGTAAGGTGAATTTATTCTTGTTCAAATGTTAGACATATTGTAATAATTCTGAAAAATGCAATAAAAATTTATGTTTAAAAAAAAAAGTAAACCTAAACATGTTTGGTATCAACGAACTCATACCAACCTGAAGTATCACACCCACCCATCAGTTTTACCATACAGTGAACACGGTGAATAAAGTACCCCATAAACCATTGTCCAATCACACTTTTTTGTAATTTTTCCGCACGTGGAAATTTTGTGCTGTTTTCCAGTACCACATATGGTAAAACTCATGGTTTCACTTTAAAGACCAATACGTCCCGCAAAAAACGAGCCCTCTTATGGCAAGATTGACGGGAAAAATAAAAAAGATACGACTCTCGGAAAAAGGGGAGCAAAAAACAAAAACGGAAAAATCGTCCAGTGGTTAGGGGGTTAAAGGTGGGAGCCCGTGAGCACATCAGGGACAGTGAGAAAACAAAGACTCTGCAAGAGACGGAACACCTAAAAACCCTACCAAAACATTTCCAATTGTACCATGAATCTGACTCAAGCAAATTAAAGGAGTTGTCCGACATTAGCTTACCAAAAAATATTGAGTTTATCTGTGCTGTATTGTCATATAAAACACCCCTATATTGTTATTTTTTGTTTTCTAACTTTTGTTCCACTTGAATTATCCCTTTATTCTCTGCAGTTCTTTGTTTACATTTTGCTCTAGCAAACTGACCACTTCCTGTGCAAAACCTCAGTTAGAGCTGGCACTGCCCGGCCTCAGTGTCCAGCCCCGTCCCCTGCCCGCCCCCTGCACACTCATTCCCTGTCAGTATTCTACCCCAGCACTAAAAAATGGCCAATTTTTTCACGGATACATCCGTGTGTCATCTGTGTGCCTTCCGTTTTTTTTGCGGACCGCAAAAAACGGAAGCAGCAAGAAAGATAAATAGATGAGTAGATATAGAGATGAATAGATAGATATAGAGACAGAGTGATAGAGGGATGAATGAATAAACAGAGGGATAGACAGATGATAGATAGATAGATAGATAGATAGATGAGAAAGACATATAATGTCCTACCCCCCTGCATATTCTAAGCTGGCACCCTTTAGTGACTTTCATGTGGCACTAAAGTATGCTTAGCCTTGTATTTATCCAAAAAATAAATAAAAAATAATTAAAAAAAAACCAAACGACAATGGGTCCCCCATACTTTTGTAGCCAGCTAGGATAAAGCAGATGGCTGCAGCCTGCAAACCACAGCTGGCAGCTTCAGCTTGGCTGGTAATATAAAACAGAGGGCACCCCACGCTGTTATTTTAAATTAAATAAATAATTTAAAACAAAAAACATGGGGTCCCCCCAAATTGGATCACCAGCCAAGGTAAAGCAGACAGCTGTGGTCTGGTATTCTCAGACTAGGGAGGCCCACTGTTATTGGACACTCCCCAGCCTAAAAATAGCAGGCCACAGCCGCCCCAGAAGTGGCACATCCATTAGATGTGCCAATCCTGGTGCTTTGCCCCAACTCATCCCGTGCCCTGGTGCGGTGGCAAACGGGGTAATATATGGGGTTGATGCCAAATGTGTAATGTCACCTGGCATCAAGCCCTGGGATTAGTGATGTCACGCGTCAATCAGATATCCGACATCACAAACCCAGTCAGTAATAAAAAAATAGACAACAAAAAAAAAGTTTTATTTGAAAAAACACTCCTCAAAACATTCCCTCATTCACCAATTTATTCAAAAGAAAAACAAATCCAGGTCCAGCATAATCCAATAAGGGGGTCCCATGACAATCCATACCATAGTCAATGTCCCAGTCAATGAAGAACAGAATGTTCCTCATTGGCTGGGAGAGTAATGCAGTGACCTGAGCTAACATCAATAGCCCAGGTCACTGCAGGGGATGCCGAGCGCTGCTGTCAGGAGGTTAAATGAAATCATTACCTGCGGTGACAATCTTCGCTTCACTCCTGTCAGCGCTGTCCCTGACTTCTATGCCCGCCGCAATCTCAGCAGTATCGCCCGAGACGTCACCGCTAGTGACGTGAGAACGCAGCGGCATAGAAGGCAGTGACAGCGCTGACAGGAGTGAAGCGAAGATTGTCACAGCAGGCAATGATGTCATCTAACATCCTGATGGCAGCGCTCGTTATCCCCGCGGCTGCCTGCGCTGCAATGTGAGAGGCTGCTGAGCCTGCAATGAAGGCAGCCGCGGAGTATATCCTAGAAGACTCAGTAGGAACACTGAAAAGCAGCAGATCCAAATGACAACCCCACTGGCATAACAATACAACAACCTGCAACCTCACGCTCCCTTTCTGAAGTAGAACAACAACTCCCAGCATACCCACACAACCCATCGGTATGCACCAAAGCGCACATTGCAGCTTTTTTTTTTTGGCTGCGTTTTTGTGGTGACTAAACAAGGTTCTTTCTGTGTTTTTGAGCCCTTCCAGTCAATAGATTTGACTTTAAAAAATACACTGGGCAAAAACGCAAAAAAAATGCACACCAGGGGTATGTTTTTTGGGACCAAAACCGTGCATCTTTGTGGTCTCCATAAAGATGCAGCATGCGCACATGGCAAATTGCTGCCCGTTAGTGTTTCCACACATTAGGAAATCCCTTTCATGACCCCCATAAAGTATGATCCCAACAAAAGTGCCCCCCAAACACTGTATGATACACCCAAAGTGAATTCCTGCACAGTACCCTCCACGCACAGTTTGATGATTCTACATCACCTCCCACCCAGCAAAGCATAATACACCCACAACAACCCCAACACAGTACGATGGCCCCAACACAGCCCTTCATACAGTATAATGGCTCCTCCATATTCTATAACGGTCTGCACACAGTATAATGGGCCCCACATAGCCTTCCAAATAGTATAATGGCTACCATATAGGCCTTTAAACAGAATAAGGCTATGTGCGCACGCTGCATCTTTGTGGTGACCACAAAGATTCATGTTTTTAGGCCCAAAAAAACGCACTCTCGGCATGTATTATTTGCCGCGTTTTACTGCGTTTTTGCTCAGTGTGTTTTTTAAGTCATCTATTGATTGGAAGAGCTCAAAAACCGCAGGAAAAAATGCAGTAAGAATTGACATGCTGCATCTTTGTGGTCACCACAAAGATGCAGCCAAAAAAAAAGCTGCAAAGTGTGAACAGAAAAACTGAAATCACATAGACTTTTCTGGGAAGGAAATGCAGGAAGTTTTGTTACCAAAACTGCACTCAAAAAACGCAGTGTGCATACAAGGCCTAACTGTTACCCACACAGCCCTCCAGTGGTGCCCCTATAGCAATCAAAAATGTATAATGGCCTACATATAATAATAATAATATATAATATTTATTCATTTATATAGCGCTATTAATTCCACAGCGCTTTACATACATTGGCAACACTGTCCCCATTGGACTGCAATGTGAGAGGCTGCTGAGCCTGCAATGAAGGCAGCCGCGGGGCTGGAGCGGGACACAGACTGCACGGGCACTCCTGCTGTCCTGAGCAGGGGGCCTGGTGCTGGCGTTGACACCGTGGGCGGGGAGAGTACGGGGTGCGGAGGAATGTGTGGGAGGGTGCAGGGAAGAGGTGCGGGGACTCCACGCACTGTACTCGCCCAGCAGGGCGGCAACATGCTGTTCTAGATTTGCATGTCAACATGGTCCTGCCCATGTTGACATGAAATGACCGGAAGCAGCAAAATCGCGGCAGGAGCGGTCACATGACCGCTCTGAGCCGGGGGAGAAAGGCTGACAGCAGGGCAGGTAAGTGATCACTAGCTACTTACCTGCCCCAATGTAGCCCAATAGGGTAATAATGAAGAAAAGTCAAAATAAGCCGGATAACCCCTTTAATTATAAAGGCCATAGATCAGAGGTTAGAGGTGGTAACCTATTTAAGGCCCTTGCGCAACTTGAGTCATTGGATTTATAGATTGGACACAAGGACTACTATTGGGCTCAATGAGAGCTTTGACTGCTTTCTTTAATTGGGTATTTTTATGTGGTGTGAGAATGGGACTGTTTGTGTTAAATTATTTTTTAATTGTTTCTTTTTCTTTTTATCCATAATTTAGAGATCTGTATATGCTAAAACCATACCTGAGGTGGTCTGCAAATTTTGAGCGACTTCACGCGACCCGCTCAGTGACTTAGATGTTGACTTTGATTGGGTCTTTTCCCTGAATGAAGTGCCTATGAGAAAATAAGAAAAACGATTATTATCTAAGAAAAGTGGAGAAAAACATTGTACAACAATTTAATTATAGTTAGGATACAACTAATATTTATAACATTTACTCAATAATTTAGTTTTTTGCATTTTGATTTTGTTTGCCTTATGGCATGTCATTTTTAATTTTGCATATAATATTTCTGTTTACACAACAACATGAACACTATGCACTTTTTTTGTTTGTCTATTGATTAGTGATGGACAGACCCGGACTGTAAAATTTAGAATCCGAGAGGTTTTAAAAATACCCGAGTACTGGACCCGGGCCTGGAGTTCTCAGGGAACTCCGGAACCTTTGGAAATAAAAAATAAAAAAAGGAAAAATAAAGAAAATAAGAATAAAGCAGGCGCGTTATAACAATAGCAGCCCACAGCCACTCAGGATTGTCACATCCATTAGATGTGACAATCCTGGCACTCTACCCGATTCTTCCCGATTCCCCTGGTGCGGTGGCAATCAGGCTAATAAGGGGTTAATAACAGCTCACATCTGCCACTAAGCCCTAGATTAGCAATGGCACGGTCTATGAAAACCCTACCCCCATTACTAATCTGTAAGTGAAAATAAATAAACACAAACACAAAATAAGATAAAAACAACACCCTCTTTCACTCCTTTATTAACCCCAAAAACACCCAGGTCTGATGTAATCCACACGAGGTCCCATAACGATTCCAGCTCTGCTACATCTGAAGTGACAGCGCGTGGGCATAGAATATGACCACCCGCTGTGATCTTAAGGCAGAGAATGAGTCGCAGCGATGTGTGGTCACGTAACTTGGGTTATTTGCGGTCATAGCTGGAGCTGCTCATTGTCATCCACCTATGATCGCAGGTAACCTGACCTCAGGTGACCTCATTGAACTGAGTGACCACTACTATCCATAAAAGTGGCGTAATACTTTGGCAAAATTACTCCCAGAAATAAAATGTGAGTCAGAAATACATTCAGGCATCTTCCGCATGCTGTTGCCATTCAGTTTCAACAATTTTCCATCCATTGCAATATTTTTACAGCCCTCGCAGGCCTATTTCCAACGTCCTCTGGAAAATTATTCGAGTTTCCCATTGACTTGGATTGGGTTCGTTATTCGGTATGAATACACAAATGTAGAAATTATTGGATTTGAACAATCCGAACCCGAATATTTTAGCATTCGCCCATATCTAGTCATCACTAATGATAATTTTAAGGATGTCTAAAACTGATCAACTGGGAAAAGGTTGTTGCATTACTCGTAAATCAAATGCCATGTCCTTCTTCAATTTGTCCAATTATTAATACCAGGTTTTGGTTAAAATGAGGCTACCATTTCAAGGTTAATTTTTCATCAAGGAGAAACTACGCTGAAAATCTATCTTTTGAACCATGTGCATTGAATATTTTTTTGGTATGGTAACAGAGGACTCAGAAGGAAAAATGTATGTAACAAAATTAAAACATTGTCGTCCATTTGGCTTATCCCTAATCTATTAATTTTACACTAGGTGGTAAGATAGATGACATCTTTATTATCTGGAGGGGTACCGGTCCTGAACTGCAGAGCTTCATGACTTGGTTGAACAATAACCCATATAACATCAAACTAACCTATAAGGCAGATCGGGAGGCAATTGTTTTTCTGGACTAGAATATAAAAATGGGGTACCAGACAGAAAAGGGTTCTCCACGGGTATTATTATCAACAAGTAAGAGGGAAGAATCTTTTTCCTCACAGATACATTTCATCTCCAAGTTAACAGTCAGAGGGGGGCGATCAGGCAGATCTTGAACAAACACTGGTCGTTACTGAAGACCGACCAGAGTTTGAACGACGTTTTACTCATCGCCCACTCTTACCTGTTAGAAGGGGGAAAAGCCTAAAGGATATGCTGGTTAAGAACCATTACGTACCTAGGGTGGTATCTTGCTTTAAGAAAGGGAGTCCCAAATTTGGTTGTTTTCCTTTTATCTGCCCAGAGATGTTGTCAGCTTGGGATGGACCTAAAGAGTATAAAAAAAAAAGTTACAAATCATGCAGTAAAAGTCACGTTATCTATTATGCAGTATGTGGCTGTAGCCTAATTTATATTGGGTTAACATCAAGGGAACAACGCGTCCGCACGAGGGAACATGTTAGGGACATAATTGCGGTGTGTGATGTTGTGGATCTTGATTCCCTGAGGATGATCCAGAGACATTTCAAGCTGCGCCATGACTGTGGTCCCACAGGATTGAAAATTTGTGGTATCGCAAGGTCCATTTAGAATCTAGGGGTAAATATATATATATACACACATATTACTATATGAATTTTGTCTCTGCATGATATAGGGACATTAGAAAATCTTTTAAGGACTATACATGGTCATATTCTCTAGGCTAAGGCGGATTCTCCTTATGTTTGGATGATTTTCTTACCACCCTGGTCGTGCCCTTTCACTTGCCAGTAGTAGATATGGTCTCGTTGGGTGCGCATGTGCGGGGCTGCCTCCGCATGAGTCCCCGCCAAGAGAGCTTCCTTAGAAGGATGCATGGGTTAACTGATGTTATTGGAAGTATTCTTCTGATCCACGCTTCCCCTGGAATGACTGGATGAGGCGGACTCTATGTGCGGCGTCCCACCCCCTGCACGCGCCCAAACAGCGACGATCTCGCCCAAGACACCACATAATAAAACATGCACATTACACTTTCCTCAAGCGAGGAAGCCAGGTGAGAAACGCGTGTCAGGGCTACTCAAAACATCCAGTTATAAGTGCACTTTATAGGTGAGTCCGGATCACGATGATTCATGGCTGTTAGCTCTATCGGTAATAGTAATGGTAGCCTTTGAGGCTTAGGCTGCGTTACATGGGTGATATTAGATTTTTGTGTTGTTATAGCGCCACCAGGTGGCCATCTGTATTAGTACATGCAGTGGTACCTGCAATGTATTTCAATGACCCCGATCCTGCTGTACCGGAAGTCGCCGGATCCTGATAGACAGAATCCTGTTTTTTGTACTGAGCATGCCCAGAAAGCAGCTTGGCATGGTCAATACAGAAATCTCCCTCTCTCTCAGACAGAAGACCAGGATCGTGAAGGGGTGAGAGGGAGTAATAAAGATGGAGTCCCTAAGTGTGTCTGTGTATTTATTTCTAATAAAGTGTCTGTGTATTTTTTTCTAATAAAGTATTTTTTCTGTGTGATGTCTTTTTTTTAACCCTTTATTGGAGATTCTTAATGGCCGGGTCAAACTTGGCCTGACATTAGCAATCTCAGGCTTTATATATATATTTATATTTAGGTCATATAAGCAGTGGGGGTTAGCAGCCAGTAGCTGCTTGGGTTACCTTAGCAATAGAAAATGCAGCGGGAGTCCACACATTTTATTTTTTTTACCCCCTAACCCTAGAGTTAGGGTTATGTGTTTGGGGTTTTTGTTTATTTTTTAATGAATTTAAAAAAAAAAAATACTCATGGGTTTCCGAGAACCTGAGCATTTTAGTGCTCATTCATCCCTACTTCTAACCATACAGCCAGCAGATCAAGTAATCTGATCAGCTGACTCCAATGTTGGCCGATTACTTGTTCTGGGTCCCCCTGCATCCATCGCAGCGTGTGCTGCCTGTGAGGTCAGCTGAATTCGGCCGACACTGGAGTCAGCTGATCTGAACTCTGTTGAACTCCAGCCCGAACACTCTCCGATGGATGCAGGGGGACACAAAACAAGCAATCGGCCAACACTGGAGTCAGCTGATCTGAACTCAGCTGAACTCATGACCACACAGCCCGGATATGGTCACACGTGATCGGCAGCAGGCAGTGATTGCTGTTAACCTGCATCCATCACAGCGTGTGTGGGCTGTGAGATCAGGAGTTCAGCTTATTCCCGATCAGCTGACTCCAATGCCAGCCGATAAATTCTGTGTTCCCCTTCATCCATCACAAGTAGAAGTAGAAGCATACAATAAAATAACAATTGCGGTTGCATGCGTTGCACATTCAATCCACAGGATCCGGTCATATGCGGTTTGCATCCTGTCAAATGTGAAAGTAGCCTTACAGCTGGTGCAGGAAGAAGAAAGACAAGATGGCAGACTTACTTTGGGAGCTTACAGGAAGAAATCGCACAGACCAATTTTTGGGGCTCCACTCAAGGGGATCTGGGGCTGAGAAAAAAAGGAGACCGTCAGCTGATGATGAAATAGCTAGCAAAGTTATTGATCATTATCTCAAACCCATTGCCTCCTCTCTCTAGTCCGGCATTTCCTCTCTGCGGCGATCGCCATCCTCCTTCTTCTGAGGCCCATGTGCATGACGCGTCGTACATCATGCTCACTAGCTGGCATTGAGGTCCTGCGCAGGCGCACTTTGATCTGCCCTGCTCAAAGCAGATCCATGTATTGTAGTGCATATGCGTAAGAGATCTTTAACCCCTTAACTTGGCTATCATGATATCACAGGGTCATGTGATGACTCCTGTAGCTCACATGACTCACGTCCTGTAAGAAAAAGCCAAATACTGGCTGTTACAAGAGATGATAATTTCTCCCAGTCTAAATTGTGCTGCTCTGATTGGGATAAATAAATGAGTGATCAGACAGCTGATCCTAATAGCCCCCTAGGGGTACTAGTCAAATTTAAAAAAAAATTTAAGAACATTTTTTGAAAAAGTAAAAAAAAAAGTAAAAACACCTAAAAGTTCAAATCATCCCTCTTTTGCCCCACTGAAAAATAAAGGGTTAAAAAAAATATATTCACACATTTGGTATCGCTGTCTTCAGCCCGATCTATCAAAATATAAAATCAACCGGAACAACCGGAGACTCTGTCCACGACAACAGCCGGTGATAACACGCGGAACAAGAAATTGCCAACAGGCAACAGGGAGGGTGCTGGGTCTCCCAATACGGAACTATAAGAAAAAGAATTTACGGTAAGTAAACAAAATTCTCTTTTTCTTTATCGTTTCTTTGGGAGACCCAGACCTTGGGACGTTCCAAAGCAGTCCCTGGGTGGGAATAAACAGAAAAACTAAGAAGTAGGCAGAACCTAACTTCACAAATGGGTGACAGCCGCCTGAAGGATGCGTCTGCCCAAGCTCTCATCTGCCGAAGCATGAGCATGCACTTGGTAGTGCTTCGAGAAGGTATGCAGGCTAGTCCAAGTGGCAGCCTGACAGACTTGTTGAGCCGTAGCCTGGTGCCTGAAAGCCCAAGAGGCACCGACAGCTCTGGTCGAATGTGCCTTGATCCCCGGCGGGGGAGGCACCTGAGTACTCTGGTAGGCGTCCGAAATGGTCGATCTAATCCAACGGGCTAAGGTCGGCTTAGAAGCAGGGAGGCCCTTGCGCCGACCTGTGGTTAGCACAAAAAGAGAGGTGCACCGCCTAAGCGCAGCGGTGCGAGACACATAGATCCGGAGAGCACGCACCAGATCCAGAGTATGCAGCGCTTTTTCAAAGCGATGAACAGGAGCCGGACAGAAGGAAGGTAGGGTAATGTCCTGGTTAAGGTAGAAAGGAGAGACCACCTTAGGAAGAAAGTTCGGAGTCGGACGGAGAACCACCTTGTCTTGATGAAAAACTAAAAAAGGTGACTCCGAAGAGAGTGCAGCCAAATCAGAGACTCTCCTGAGGGAAGTTATGGCCACCAGAAAGGCCACCTTCTGAGAAAGACGATACAAAGAAACCTCCCCAAGAGGCTCAAAAGGGGGTTTCTGCAAAACCGTGAGAAATAAGTTAAGGTCCCAGGGATCCAAGGGCCGCCGATAAGGCGGAATGATGTGAGACGCGCCTTGCATGAAGGTGCGGACCTGAGCCAGCCGAGCGAGACACCGCTGGAACAGAACTGACAGAACTGAGACTTGTCCCTTGAGAGAGTTGAGGGACAGTCTTAGCTGCAGACCGGACTGTAGAAAAGACAGAAGGGTCGGCAAGGAGAATGGCCAAGGAGGATGGTCGGTAGAGCGACACCAGGACAGGAAAATTTTCCAAGTCCTGTGATAGATCTTAGCGGAGGAAGACTTACGGGCCCGAGTCATAGTGGAGATGACTTCAGGAGGGATACCAGAAGCCGTCAATATCCAGGACTCAAGAGCCACGCCGTCAATTTGAGAGCCGCAGAATTCGGGCGGAAAAACGGACCTTGCGAGAGTAGGTCTGGACGGTCCGGGAGATGCCACGGCATCTCAGCGGACAGATGGAGCAGGTCTGGATACCAAGCTCGCCTGGGCCAGTCCGGTGCAATGAGGATGACTCGACGGCCCTCCATTCTGATCTTGCGCAGGACTCTGGGCAAGAGAGCTAGAGGGGGAAACACGTAGGACAGACGAAACTGGGACCAGTCTTGAACCAGAGTGTCCGCGGCGAAGGCCTGAGGATCGTGGGAGCGAGCCACGTAAACAGGAACTTTGTTGTTGTGACGGGATGCCATTAGGTCCACGTCCGGAGTGCCCCATTTGCGGCAGATTGACTGAAACACTGCCGGGTGCAGGGACCACTCGCCACCGTCCACGGTTTGACGGCTGAGATAATCTGCCTCCCAGTTTTCCACGCCTGGGATGTGGACTGCGGATATGGTGGACTTGGAGTCCTCTGCCCATTGAAGGATGCGTTGTACCTCCATCATTGCCAGGCGGCTGCGTGTCCCGCCTTGGTGATTGATGTAGGCAACCGCTGTCGCGTTGTCTGACTGGACTCGAATGTGCCTGCCCGCCAGCAGGTGGTGAAAAGCTAGGAGAGCTAGAAGCACGGCTCTGGTTTCCAGCACATTGATTGAAAGGGCTGACTCGGACGGAGTCCAAGTGCCCTGCGCTCTGTGGTGGAGACATACCGCTCCCTAGCCGGATAGACTGGCATCCGTGGTGAGAATCACCCAGGACGGGGCCAGGAAGGAGCGCCCTTGGGACAGGGAGAGGGGCCGAAGCCACCACTGAAGAGAGCTCCTGGTCCGTGACGACAGAGCCACTAACCTGTGTAAGGAGGAAGGCCGCTTGTCCCAACAGCGGAGAATGTCCAGCTGCAGGGGGCGCAGATGGAACTGGGCAAAGGGAACAGCCTCCATGGACGCCACCATTTGACCCAGCACCTGCATCAGACGCCTGAGGGTATAACGGCGGGGCCTCAGCAGAGAGCTGGAGTGACTGCTGTTTGACTAAGGGCAACTTCACAAGTGCCGGCAAAGTCTCGAACTGCATCCCTAGGTACGTGAGACTCTGGGTTGGAGTCAGAGTAGATTTGGGAAGATTGACAAGCCACCCGAATTGGGCTAGAGTGGCGAGAGTGAGGGAGACACTCCGCTGACAGTCTGCGCTGGATGAAGCCTTGACTAGAAGGTCGTCCAGGTAAGGAATCACTGCCAACCCCTGGAGGTGCAGAACCGCAATCACTGCTGCCATGACCTTGGTGAATACCCGAGGGGCCGTGGCTAACCCGAAGGGAAGAGCCACGAATTGGAAATGATCTTCTCCTATTGCAAAACGTAGCCAATGCTGGTGTGAAACTGCAATTGGAACATGCAGATAGGCATCTCTGATGTCGATGGATGCCAGGAAATCCCCTTGGGTCATTGAGGCAATGACTGATCGCAGAGACTCCATGCGAAAGTGCCGCACCTGAACATGCTTGTTGAGAAGCTTGAGATCCAGGATGGGCTGGAAGGTACCGTCCTTTTTGGGAACTAGGAAGAGATTTGAGTAGAAACCTCTGAACCGTTCCCGGGCGGGAACTGGTACAATTACTCCGTTGGCCTGCAAGGCTGCCACGGCCTGTGAGAAGGCGGCGGCCTTGGAGCAAGGGGGCGTTGAGAGAAAAAATCTGTTTGGCGGGCTGGAAGAGAATTCTATCCTGTAGCCGTGGGAGATGATATCTCTCACCCACTGATCGGAGACGTGTTGAAACCAAGCGTCGCCAAAGTGGGAGAGCCTGCCACCGACTAAGGACGTCGCCGGAGCGGGCAGAGAGTCACGAGGAGGCTGCCTTTGTGGCAGCACCTCCTGCGGTCTTCTATGGACGCGCTTTTGGGCGCCAGTTGGATTTCTGGTCCTTGGCTGAGTTAGCGGACGAGGCCGAGAGCTTAGAGGACGACCAGTTGGAGGAACGAAAGGAGCGAAACCTCGACTGACTCCTACCCTGGGCAGGTTTCTTGGTTTTGGTTTGTGGCATGGAAGTACTCTTCCCGCCAGTAGCTTCCTTAATAATTTCATCCAGCTGTTCTCCGAACAGCCGGGACCCAGCAAAAGGGACCCAGCAAGGTACTTCTTAGAAGAAGCATCTGCCTTCCACTCTCGAAGCCACAAGATCCTGCGGATAACGAGGGAATTAGCCGAAGCCACCGCAGTGCGGTGAGAAGCCTCCAGCATGGCAGACATGGCATAAGATGAAAAAGCTGAAGCTTGAGAAGTTAAGGCAACCATTTCGGGCATAGATTCCCTGGTGAGGGAATGCATCTCCTCTAGAGAAGCAGAGATGGCTTTGAGAGCCCACACTGCTGCAAAGAAGGGAATTTTGTTTACTTACCGTAAATTCCTTTTCTTCTAGCTCCAATTGGGAGACCCAGACAATTGGGTGTATAGCTACTGCCTCCGGAGGCCGCACAAAGTACTACACTTAAAAGTGTAAGGCCCCTCCCCTTCTGGCTATACACCCCCCCGTGGGAGCACGGGTCCCTCAGTTTTAGTGCAAAAGCAAGAAGGAGGAAAGCCAATAACTGTTTCAAAAACAATTCAATCCGATAAACAATATCGGAGAACGTAACTTATCAACATGAACAACATGTGCACCCGAAAAACAAATACCCTCAGAAAAAACAGGGCGGGTGCTGGGTCTCCCAATTGGAGCTAGAAGAAAAGGAATTTACGGTAAGTAAACAAAATTCCCTTCTTTTTCGCTCCTAATTGGGAGACCCAGACAATTGGGATGTCCAAAAGCAGTCCCTGGGTGGGTAAAAGAATACCTCGCGATCGGGCTGTCAGGCAGCCCTTTCTTACAGGTGGGCCACCGCCGCCTGCAGGACTTGTCTACCTAGGCTGGCATCCGCCGAAGCGTAGGTATGCACCTGATAATGCTTGGTGAAAGTGTGCAGACTCGACCAGGTAGCCGCCTGGCACACCTGCTGAGCCGTAGCCTGATGCCGTAATGCCCAGGACGCACCCACGGCTCTGGTAGAATGGGCCTTCAGTCCAGAAGGAGTCGGAAGCCCAGCAGAACGGTAGGCGTGAAGAATTGGTTCCTTGATCCACCGCGCAAGGGTGGATTTGGAAGCTTGCGACCCTTTATGCTGACCAGCGACCAGGATAAAGAGTGCATCCGAACGGCGCAGAGGCGCCGTGCGGGAAATGTAGATCCTGAGTGCTCTCACCAGGTCCAACAGATGCAAACCCTTTTCAAATTGGTGAACTGGATGCGGACACAAAGATGGTAAAGTGATATCCTGATTGAGATGAAAGGAAGATACCACCTTGGGAAGAAACTCTGGAATTGGACGCAGTACTACCTTGTCTTGGTGAAACACCAGGAAGGGAGATTTGCAAGATAACGCCGCCAGCTCTGACACTCTCCGAAGAGACGTGACCGCCACCAGAAAAGCCACTTTCTGTGAAAGCCGAGAAAAGGAAATATCCTTCATAGGCTCGAAAGGTGGCTTCTGGAGAGCAATTAGAACCTTGTTCAGATCCCAGGGTTCCAATGGCCGCTTGTAAGGGGGAACGATATGACAAACCCCTTGCAGGAACGTGCGTACCTTAGGAAGTCGCGCCAGGCGCTTCTGAAAGAATACGGATAGCGCAGAGACTTGTCCTTTAAGGGAGCTAAGCGACAAACCTTTTTCCAACCCAGACTGCAGGAAGGAAAGAAAAATAGGCAATGCAAATGGCCAGGGAGAAACTCCCTGAGCAGAGCACCAAGATAAGAATATCTTCCACGTTCTGTGGTAGATCTTGGCGGAGGATGGTTTCCTAGCCTGTCTCATGGTGGCAACAACATCATGAGATAAACCTGAGGTCCCTAGGATCCAGGACTCAATGGCCACACAGTCAGGTTCAGGGCCGCAGAATTCAGATGGAAAAACGGCCCTTGAGACAGCAAGTCTGGACGGCCTGGTAGCGCCCACGGTTGTCCTACCGTGAGATGCCACAGATCCGGGTACCACGACCTCCTTGGCCAGTCTGGAGCGACGAGAATGGCGCAACGGCAGTCGGACCTGATTTTGCGGAGCACTCTGGGCAACAATGCCAGAGGTGGGAACACATAAGGTAGTCGGAACTGCGACCAATCCTGAACTAAGGCGTCTGCCGCCAGAGCTCGGTGATCGTGAGACCGTGCCATGAAAACCGGGACCTTGTTGTTGTGCCGTGACGCCATCAGGTCGACGTCCGGCATCCCCCAGCGGCGACAGATCTCCTAAAACACGTCCGGGTGAAGGGACCATTCCCCTGCGTCCATGCCCTGGCGACTGAGAAAGTCTGCTTCCCAGTTTTCCACGCCTGGGATGTGAACTGCGGATATGGTGGATGCTGTGTTTTCCACCCACGTCAGAATCCGCCGGACTTCTAAAAACGCTGATGCTCTGGCGCAATCGGCACATAAAGATAAGCATCTTTGATGTCTATTGATGCTAAGAAATCTCCTTGAGACATTGAGGCTATGACGGAGCGTAGAGATTCCATCCGGAACCTCCTGGTTTTTACGTGTTTGTTGAGCAACTTTAGATCCAGGACGGGCCGAAAGGACCCGTCCTTCATTGGCACCACAAACAGATTGGAGTAAAAACCGTGACCTTGTTCCTGAAGAGGAACGGAAGTCACCACTCCTTCCGCCTTTAGAGCGGCCACCGCCTGCAGCAGAGCATCGGCTCGGTCGGGCGGTGGGGAAGTTCTGAAGAAACGCGTTGGAGGACGAGAACTGAACTCTATCCTGTACCCGTGAGACAGAATGTCCCTCACCCAACGGTCTTTGACCTGTGACAGCCAAACGCCGCCAAAGCGGGAGAGCCTGCCACCGACCGAGGATGCGGAGAGAGGAGGCTGAAAGTCATGAGGAAGCCGTCTTGGTAACGGTTCTTCCTGCTGTCTTTTTTGGGCGTGACTGAGTCCGCCAAGAATCTGAGCCTCTCTGATCCTTTTGATTCCTTTTGGACGAGGAGAATTGGGACCTGCCTGAGCCTCGAAAGGACCGAAAACCAGACTGACCCCTCCTTTGTTGGGGCTTGTTTTGTCTGTGTTGAGGTAAGGATGAGTCCTTACCCTTGGAGTGTTTAATGATTTCATCCAAACGCTCCCCAAACAATCGGTCACGAGAAAAAGGCAAACTGGTTAAGCACTTCTTGGAAGCAGAATCTGCTTTCCATTCTCTCAACCACAGGGCTCTGCGCAAAACCACGGAGTTGGCTGACGCCACCGCCGTACGGCTCGTAGAGTCCAGGACAGCATTAATCGCGTAAGACGCGAATGCAGACATTTGAGAGGTCAATGGTGCCACCTGCGGGGCAGATGTACGTGTGACCGAGTCGACTTGTATAAGCCCAGCTGAAATAGCTTGGAGTGCCCATACGGCTGCAAAAGCTGGCGCCAACGACGCTCCAATAGCTTCATAGATGGATTTCAGCCAGAGCTCCATCTGCCTGTCAGTGGCATCTTTAAGTGCCGCTCCATCTTCTACTGCAACTAAGGATCTAGCTGCAAGCCTGGAGATTGGAGGGTCCACCTTGGGACACTGGGTCCAACCCTTGACCACGTCAGGGGGAAAAGGATAGCGTGTATCTTTAAGCCGTTTAGAAAACCGCTTCTCAGGAAAAGCGTGGTGTTTCTGTATTGCATCTCTAAAGTCAGAGTGGTCCAGAAAAGTGCTTAATTTACGCTTGGGATATCTGAAATGGAATTTCTCCTGCTGTGAAGCTGCCTCCTCCTCAGTAGGAGCTGGCGGAGAAATATCTAACATCCTATTGATGGACGCTATAAGATCATTCACTATGGCGTCACCATCCGGTGTATCCAGATTGAGAGCGGACCCAGGATCAGAATCTTGATCAGTTACATCCGCCTCATCACCCATAGATTCGTCCCGCTGGGATCCTGACCAGTGAGACGAAGTTGAGGGCCCCTCATAACGAGCCCGCTTAGGTTGTCTGGGACTGTCGTCCGAGTCAGAATCGTCACCCTGGGGTGCATGTGACACCCCCGGAGCTTGGAAGTGTTCCAGCTGAGGGGGACCAGGGGGCAATGATGCCACAGTGTCCATGGTCTGAGTTACTGGTCTAGACTGCAATGTTTCAAGAATCTTTGACATGGTCATAGACAATCTGTCAGCAAAAGCTGCAAACTCCGTTCCTGTCACCTGGACAGCATTCACAGGTGGTACACCCTGGGTCACGTCCAGCAGAGGCCCCGGCTGTGCAAGTTGCACAGGAGCCGAGCACTGCACACAATGGGGGTCAGTGGAACCTGCCGGTAGAGCAGCCCCACATGCGGTACAGGCAGCATATAATGTCTGTGCCTTGGCACCCTTGCGTTTTGCGGACGACATGCTGTTGCCTCCTTGTAATCTAGGAGGGGGTATAGCCGAGAATCACCAGCGACTGTACAGTACAAAGTATTTGCAAATGCAAAATACTCAGTATACAAACGGCACAAGTGGGGGTGAGCCCTTGAGGCTGCTTACCGCCCGCTGAACAGCGGGTATGAGGCCGTAGAATCCCGTGTCTGGGTCTCCCCGTCTCCCCTCTGCAGCTCAGCTTGCAGGCAGGAATGGCTGCCGGCGTCCTGTGAAGAGGGGCGGACCGTGGGCGTGCCACAAACAAAGAGCGGGAAACTGCGTCCTACTGTGCCTGGTGTGAGGGCTGGAGTATGTAAAAACGACTCCAGCCCTCAGCACTGATGCTCTGTACAGCGTCCCGCCCTCCTCCTGACTGGCAGGTGCGGAGGCGGGAACGAACGAACTAGGCCGCAAAAGCCGGGGACTGTAGTAATAAGCGCGGCCGTGATATATGCACGGCCAGCGCGGAAGTCCCCGGCGCACCACAAGTCCCAGCCGCGTCGCAGTCCCAGTGGCCGGCGCGACCGTTCTCCCTGAGTCTACCCACTCAGCTAAGCTGAAGTGAGGAAATGGCACAAGCGCAGCAGCGCTGTTGTCCCCGGCGCACTAACACACCCAGCAATGCTGCGGTGTGCGCGCGTATGCACGGGGACACAGAGTACCTTGACGGAGCAGGGCCATGTCCCTGACGATACTCAGCTCCATATCCAGCGGCTTCTCCAGGGGCTGCGGATGGAGCACGGTCTCAGTGCCTGGAGACCGGTAAAATCCCACTTCGCCCAGAGCCCTAATGGGGATGGGGAAGGAATCAGCATGTGGGCTCCAGCCTCCGTACCCGCAATGGGTACCTCAACCTTAACAAGCACCACCGACAGAAAGTGGGGTGAGAAGGGAGCATGCTGGGGACCCTAGTATGGGTCCTCTTTTCTTCCATCCGACATAGTCAGCAGCTGCTGCTGACTAAACAGTGGAGCTATGCGTGCGTGTCTGACCTCCTTCGCACAAAGCAAAAAACTGAGGGACCCGTGCTCCCACGGGGGGGTGTATAGCCAGAAGGGGAGGGGCCTTACACTTTTAAGTGTAGTACTTTGTGCGGCCTCCGGAGGCAGTAGCTATACACCCAATTGTCTGGGTCTCCCAATTAGGAGCGAAAAAGAAAGTCGGGGAAAACGCGGCCCCCGCCGCTTCATACACGGATTTGGCCAGAAGGTCAATCTGACGGTCAGTGGAATCCTTAAGGGAGGTGCCATCAGCCACCGACACAACGGTCCGGGCTGAGAGCCTAGACACCGGAGGGTCTACCGTTGGGGAATGAGTCCACTCCTTGACCACCTCAGGTGGAAAGGGAAAACGGTCATCAGAACCACGCTTTGGGAAGCGTTTGTCAGGACAGGCCCTGGGCTTGGTCACAGCAGCCTGAAAACTGGAGTGGTTAAAGAACACACTCTTTGCTCTCTTAGGCGAGGTAAACTGGTGTTTTTCTGCCAGAGAGGGTTGCTCCTCTGATACTGCCGGATTGAGATCCAGTACAGAATTAATGGAAGCAATCAAGTCACTAAGATCTGAGTCACCCTCGGACAGATCAATGGGGTACATGGAGTTAGCCTCCGAGCCCCCTGTAAAGGCATCCTCCTCATCCTGCGAGTCAGCTCTTGAATAAGAGCCGCGGGAGGAGGAGGGAGAGGAAACCCTGCGTCTCCTCTTAGGAGGACGGGGTCTGGGCCCTGATGATGAATCCTCTGTGAGCTCCGGTCCTAAGGGACCCTTAGCAGTAGAGGCACCCTGTGAAGGGGGCTGATGCATATTAATCAAAGTCCTGGACAGAAGTCCCATGGACTCAGCAAAAGACTGGGAGATAGACCTAGAAAAGGATTCTACCCAAGCCGGGGGTTCAGCCACAGGTGCAGGAGCAGCCTGAGAGACCACTGGGGGTGAGACTCCAGGCTGTGGCACCGCCAAGTTAGAGCAGACATCACAATGCGGATAGGTGCTCGGTTCAGGCAGCAGTAGCTTACATGCAGCGCATACAGTATAAAGCTTTGGAGCCTTGCTCCTCGTGTGAGACATGCTGCTGGAGTGGGGGCTCTGCAAGAGAATGAACCCCAGAGAGTATATACAGAGGTCCAGAACCAGAGACCGGTTGTGGCTTACCAGACCGCTGGAGCGGTGCTGTGTGCCCTCCAGATCCCGAAGCCCGGACCCCCAAGCACAGCACCTCAGCAGGGATGCAGAGTGCAGACCAGCGCCGAGTGAACTCTGTCTGAGAAAATGGCCGCCGGAGCGAAGAGAGGGGGCGGGACTTGGCTTGGAGAGCGGGATCTGGAGGGCCATAGAGACCTACAGGGGAGGAGACACGCACAGCAGTGGGGAGTGTCCCTCCCCTGTGCAGAACGGCCGCCGGGAGGAGCCGAGCTTGTTCCTCTGCATGAGTGACATGCGAGGGTAGTGAACAGAAACTAGGCCTCCGGCAAAGCCGGGGCCTAAATTTGAGCGGCGAGGCCGACGCGCAGGCACCATCGGCGCGGTTCTCGGGCGACAGCTAGAGAACCCGCCGGAAATGCCAATAAATACAGTAAGCACACTCTCCCCAAACAATAAAGCACAGGGACCCCCAATATATAAACGTCTCAGGTACTTAGCTGCTGAGACGCAGGGCCAGGTCCCTGGGGATGAGTGCTCCGGTCCAGCAGGGTCCTGAAGGGCTGCGGATGGAGACCGGTTTCCTGCCAGGCATGGAGACCGTGCTGGCTCCCACTTCAAGCCAGACCCAGGATGGATGGTGAAGGAGCACGGCATATAAGGCTCCAGCCTTGGAAATCAACCTTATAACAACGCCGACACAGTGGGGTGAGAAGGGACATGCCGGGGGTCCAGACGTTGACCCGCACTTCTTCAATCTCATTCCAAAAAGGAAAAAATCATATGAGAATGCATGTGTGGATGTATGCCTCCTGAACACAAAGCGATAAACTGGCTGGGTCTGCTCACCAGGGGGTGTATAAGCTCAGAGGGAGGAGCTACACTTTTAAGTGTAGTACTTTGTGTGTCCTCCGGAGGCAGAAGCTAAACACCCAAGGTCTGGGTCTCCCAAAGGAACGATAAAGAAAATGATACTGTTAAAAACGTCAGCTCGAGATACTAAAAACAGCCATCACTGAGCCATAGATTTAAAAAAATGAGAACGCTATGGGTCTCAGAAAATGGCGCAAAACATCCGTCACTTTTTTCGGACAAACTTCTGATTATTTTTTTAACCCCTTAGATTAAAGTAAACCTATTCATGTTTGGTGTCTACAAACTTGCAGTAACCTCAGGCATCACAACAGCACATCACGTTTACCATATAGTGAACACAGTGAATAAAATGTCTCAAAAACAATAGAGCAATCACACTTTTTTTTGCAATTTCTCCACATTTGGAACTTTTTTGCCATTTTACAGTACACTGCATGGTAAAACTCACGGTTTCATTTAAAATTACAGCTCATTCTGCAAAAAATGAGCCCTCACATGACCATATTGACTGAAAAATAAAAAAGTTACGTCTGTCAGAAGAATGGCAAACCCCCCACAAATACCGGAAAGTGTAAAGTCGGCCGGTCGTGAAGGGGTTAACCTTTCCTCGCGCCTGCACATTACAGTACTTTGATCAGCAGGGCAGATGAATGCGCCTGCGCAGGACCGCAATGTCGGCTTGTGTGGATGACGTAGACACATCATCCACACCGGACTGGGAAGAAGGAGGCCGAAGATCGCAGCAGAGAGGATGCGTCAGACCTGAAAGAGGAGGCACCGCACTGGAGAGCTGCGATACCCATTGGACTGGACCCACCCTAGGTGAGTATTATAAAAGTACTTTTTCCGTTTTACAGAGCGGCCTAGGCTCTTATATACAGTATTTTGGAATGCTGTATATAAGAACTCAGTGGTATTGGACACAGCTTGTAGTCCCCAAATCTGGTGACAGATTCCCATTAAAAAATCGGAAGGAACACAAACTTACACAATAAATCACCAACATATTTGTGCTTCTAAGGGCGTGATTTATTACGCCCAGTATCCATGCCAGAAAATCTACATAGGAATGACCACAAGGGACTTAACCTCTTACAGACATTGGACGTACTGGGTACATCGTAGATAATGGCGGTGTAATCATCGTCGGCTGCTGCAGTAAACCGGCACCGATTTCTGCACATATATGCTGATCTGAACAGCAGACATGTGTAGCTTACAAGAAAGGGTGGATCCACGATTCACCCATGCCTTTTAATGCCTTAGACCGCGCTGTCAATTACTGACAGCGCAATGTAAATGGCCATGGCAGGGAAATTTCCTTTCCTCGACGCTATCGGAGTCCCCGTGACGCGATCACGGGAAGCCGATGGTTGCCATGGTAGCACAGGGTTATGTCATGACTCATGTCGCTATCATGACTCACATCCTGTTACAGCCGGCTGGTTGTAACAGGACAGCAGCATTTCAGCTGATCAGAGCTCTGCCGCTCTGATCAGCAGAAATGAACAAGCGATCAGACAGCTAATCCTTACCCCTAGGGGGACTATTAAAATAAAAAAAGTTTAAAAAAAGTTTTAAAGAATTAAAAAAAACAACTAAAAATTTAAATCACTCCCCATTCGCCCCACTAAAAATCAAAGGGTTAAAAAAATAATAAAAATACACTCATTTGGTATCACAGAGTTCAGAAATGCCCAGTCTATCAAAATCTAAAATGAAGTAATATGATCGGTAGACGGCGTAGCCGTAAAAACAAAATTCCAACCGGCAAAGTTAAGTTTTTTGGTCTTCGCAAATTTTGAGCAAGATGCAATACCAGGGAGTCAAAACGTAGCATCTGCGCAAAAATGGTTCAGCTAAAAATGCAAACAAATAAGCCATCAGTGAGCCCCATATCCTGAAAAATGAGAACACTACAAGTTGCAGAAAATGGCGCTGAAAGTGCTCCAATTTTTTGGACAAACCTTTTTTTAACCCCTTAGATAAAAGTAAACCTAAACATGTTTAGTATCAACGAACTCATACCAACCTGAAGTATCACACCCACCCATCAGTTTTACCATAAAGTGAACATGGTGAATAAAGTACCCCATAAACCATTGTCCAATCACACTTTTTTGTAATTTTTCCGCACGTGGAAATTTTTTGCTGTTTTCCAGTACCATATATGTTAAAACTCATGGTTTCACTTAAAAGACCAATACGTCCCGCAAAAAACAAGCCCTCTTATGGCAAGATTGACGGGAAAAATAAAAAAGTTACGACTCTCGGAAAAAGGGGAGCAAAAAACAAAAACGGAAAAATCGTCCAGGGGTTAGGGGGTTAAAGGTGTGAGTCCGTGAGCACATCAGGGACATTGAGAAGAAGGGAATTTTGTTTACTTACCGTAAATTCCTTTTCTTCTAGCTCCTATTGGGAGACCCAGACAATTGACAATTGGGTGTATAGCTTCTGCCTCCGGAGGCCACACAAAGTATTACACTTTAAAAAGTGTAACCCCTCCCCTCTGCCTATACACCCTCCCGTGGATCACGGGCTCCTCAGTTTTGGTGCAAAAGCAGGAAGGAGAAAACTTATAAATTGGTCTAGGGTAAATGCAATCCGAAGGATGTTCGGAGAACTGCAAACCATGAACCAAAAGAACAATTCAACATGAACAACATGTGTACACAAAAAAACAACCAGCCCGAAGGGTACAGGGGCGGGTGCTGGGTCTCTCAATAGGAGCTAGAAGAAAAGGAATTTACGGTAAGTAAACAAAATTCCCTTCTTCTTTGTCGCTCCATTGGGATACCCAGACAATTGGGACGTCCAAGAGCAGTCCCTGGGTGGGTAAAAGAATACCTCAATAAAAAGAGCCGAAAAACGGCCCCCTCTTACAGGTGGGCAACCGCCGCCTGAAGGACTCGCCTACCTAGACTGGCGTCTGCCGAAGCATAGGTATGCACTTGATAGTGTTTCGTGAAAGTGTGCAGACTAGACCACGTAGCTGCCTGACACACCTGCTGAGCCGTAGCCCGGTGCCGCAATGCCCAGGACGCACCCACGGCTCTGGTAGAATGGGCTTTCAGCCCTGAAGGAAGCGGAAGCCCAGAAGAACGGTAGGCTTCGAGAATCGGTTCCTTGATCCACCGAGCCAAGGTTGACTTGGAAGCCTGCGAGCCCTTACGCTGGCCAGCGACAAGGACAAAGAGCGCATCTGAACGACGCAGGGGCGCCGTGCGAGACACGTAGAGCCGGAGTGCTCTCACAAGATCCAAAGAGTGCAAATCCCTTTCACACTGGTGAATTGGATTAAGACAAAATGAAGGCAAGGAGATATCCTGATTGAGATGAAAAGGGGATACCACCTTAAGCTGGTGTCACACATAACGACGACGACAACGACGTCGCTGCTACGTCACCATTTTCTGTGACGTTGCAGCGACGTCCCGTCGCTGTCGCTGTGTGTGACATCCAGCAACGACCTGGCCCCTGCTGTGAGGTCGCCGGTCGTTGCTGAATGTCCAGCTTCATTTTTTGGTCGTCACTCTCCCGCTGTGACACACACATCGCTGTGTGTGACAGCGAGAGAGCGACGAAATGAAGCGATCAGGAGCCGGCACTGGCAGCTGCGGTAAGCTGTAACCAGCGTAAACATCGGGTAACCAAGGGAAGACCTTTCCCTAGTTACCCGATGTTTACGCTGGTTACCGGCCTCCGCTCTTGCTGCCAGTGCCGGCTCCTGCACTGTGACATGTGGCTGCAGTACGCATCGGGTAATTAACCCAATGTGTGCTGCAGGAGAGCAAGGAGCCAGCGCTAAGCGCGGCTCCCTGCTCTCTGAACTGTGACATGTAGCTGCAGCACACATCGGGTTAATTAACCCGATGTGTGCTGCAGGAGAGCAAGGAGCCAGCGCTAAGCGCGGCTCCCTGCTCTCTGCACATGTAGCACAGCGACGTTATGATCGCTGCTTCTGCTGTGTTTGACAGCTAAGCAGCGATCATAACAGCGACTTACAAGGTCGCTGTTACGTCACCGAAAATGGTGACGTAACAGCGACGTCGTTGTCGCTGTCGTTTAGTGTGACACCAGCTTTAGGGAGAAATTCCGGGACCGGACGCAGAACCACCTTATCCTGGTGAAACACCAGGAAGGGGGCTTTGCATGACAGCGCTGCTAGCTCAGACACTCTCCGAAGTGATGTGACTGCCACTAGGAAGGCCACCTTCTGCGAAAGACGTGATAAAGAGACATCCCGCAGCGGCTCGAAAGGTGGTTTCTGAAGAGCCGTTAGCACCCTGTTAAGATCCCAGGGTTCCAGCGGACGCTTGTAAGGTGGGACTATGTGGCAAACTCCCTGCAGGAACGTGCGGACCTGCGGAAGCCTGGCTAGACGCTTTTGAAAAAACACGGAGAGCGCCGATACTTGGCCCTTGAGAGAGCCCAGTGACAAACCCTTGTCCATTCCGGATTGAAGGAATGAAAGAAAAGTGGGTAAGGCAAGCGGCCATGGAGTAAAACCGTTATTAGCGCACCAAGATAGGAAGATTTGCCAAGACCTATAATAGATCTTGGCGGACGTAGGCTTCCAGGCCTGTCTCATGGTGGCAATGACATCCTGAGATAACCCGGAAGACGCTAGGAGCCAGGACTCAATGGCCACACAGTCAGGTTGAGGGCCACAGAATTCAGATGGAAAAACGGCCCTTGTGACAGCAAGTCTGGACGGTCTGGAAGCGCCCACGGTTGACCCACCGTGAGATGCCACAGATCCGGATACCACGACCGCCTCGGCCAGTCTGGAGCGACGAGAATGGCGCGACGGCAGTCGGACCGGATCTTGCGTAGTACTCTGGGCAGCATTGCCAGAGGGGGAAACACATAAGGCAGTCGAAACTGCGACCAATCCTGAACTAACGCGTCCGCCGCCAGAGCTCTGTGATCCTGAGACCGTGCCATGAATGCCGGGACTTTGTTGTTGTGCCGTGACGCCATGAGATCGACGTCCGGAGTTCCCCAGCGGCGACAGATCTCTCGAAACACGTCTGGGTGCAGAGACCATTCCCCCGCGTCCATGCCCTGACGACTGAGAAAATCTGCTTCCCAGTTTTCTACGCCCGGGATGTGAACTGCGGAGATGGTGGAGGCTGTGGCTTCCACCCACTGCAGAATCCGTCGGACTTCCTGGAAGGCTTGACGACTGCGAGTGCCGCCTTGGTGGTTGATGTATGCGACGGCAGTGGCGTTGTCCGACTGAATACGGATCTGCCTGCCCTCCAACCACCGATGAAAAGCCAATAGGGCTAGATACACTTCAGATGGGAAGGGGTAACGTGTGTCAGTGAGGCGCTTAGTAAAGCGCTTGTCCGGGGCCGCTCTGGGCTTCTGGACAGCGTCCCTGAAGTTAGAGTGATCAAAAAACGTATTGCGTGTACGTTTGGGGAACCGAAACTGGTGTTTCTCCTGCTGAGACGCCGACTCCTCTACAGGAGGAGGCGGGGGAGAGAGATCTAACACCTGGTTGATGGACGAGATAAGATCATTTACTAAGGTGTCCCCCTCAGGTGTATCAAGGTTAAGGGCGACGTCAGGGTCAGAGCCCTGAGCTGCGACGTCCGCCTCGTCCTCCAGAGAGTCCTCAAGCTGGGATCCCGAGCAGCGAGAGGAAGTCGGGGAAGAGTCCCAGCGAGCCCGCTTAGCCGGTCTAGGACTACGGTCCGGGCAGGAGTCCTCCGCCTGAGACCGAGGGGCCAACCTGGGAGCACGCTGCGGCGCGAACCGAGAGGGGCCTGGAGGCGACGAGCCAACAGGGGCCGGGGCCTGTGAAAGGTCCGGTCTGGACTGCAAAGCCTCTAGCAGCTTAGAAGACCATTTGTCCATAGACTGTGCAATAGATTGAGAAAGTGACTCAGAGAGTTTCTCAGCAAAAGAGGCGAACTCTGTCCCTGCAGCCTGGTCAGGGGGAGCAGGGGGGTCTACATGAGCCGAGGGGCCCACCAGTGTCCGAGGCTCCGGCTGAGCAAGCGAAACAGGGGTCGAGCATTGCTCACAGTGAGGGTAGGTGGAACCCGCAGGTAACATAGCCCCACAAGAGGTACAGGCCGCAAAAAAACCCTGTGCCTTAGCAGCTTTGCTCCTTGTGGACGACATGCTGTTGTCTCCTAGGAGAGTGATCACTGAGGGTATATGGGAAGGGGGTATACAGCCCGACCGAACAGATAGATATAGATATATACGTATCTAATCCGGCACCCTAGGGGGACCAGCACCGGGTGACCGGTGTGGCTTACCGACCGCTAACGAGCGGTGTGTGTCCTCCAGATTCCCTGCCTTGGATCTCCCGGAGCTGCAGAGCTGTTCACTGAGAATCCTCCACCGGCAGAATGCCAAAAAATGGCTGCCGGAGCTCTCAGGGGAGGAGTGGAGCCGTGGGCGGCGCCAGAAAAGTGCGGGAATCTGGGGTCCCCACAGTGATCAGTGAGGGGGGAGGAAACATGCAGGATGCTCCAGCCCTCATATCCGACGTCAGGTCGGTAATCCCGATTTTTGAGACTAGGCCGCGATGAAGCCGGGGACTAAATTTTAAACCGCGCACGACAAGCAGGCACGGTCGGCGCGGAAGTCCACCGGCCTCCTGAATTCAGCAGCCGCCGCGGCTTCCGGGAAGAAGGTGCGCTCCCTGCACAGTCCCCTATGGGGACACAGAGTACCTTAGAGTTGCAGGGCCCGGTCCCTGAGGTTGAAGAGGCTCCGGTCCGGCAGGGTCCCACAGGGGCTGCGGATGGAGCACGGTCCCAGTAAATGGATGACCGCTTAGGATCCCACTTCTCCCAGAGCCGCATAAGGGATGGTGAAGGAGACGGCATGTGGCTCCAGCCTCTGTACCCGCAATGGGTACTTCAACCTTAACAACACCGCCGACGTAGTGGGGTGAGAAGGGAACATGCCGGGGGCCCCGTGGGGGCCCTCTTTTCTTCCAACCGACATAACTAAAATGAGAATGCATGAGTGGATGTGTGCCTCCTTCCACACAAAGCATAAAACTGAGGAGCCCGTGATCCATGGGAGGGTGTATAGGCAAAGGGGAGGGGTTACACTTTTTAAAGTGAAATACTTTGTGTGGCCTCCGGAGGCAGAAGCTATACACCCAATTGTCAATTGTCTGGGTCTCCCAATGGAGCGACAAAAAAAACAAAGACTCTACATGAGATGGAACACCTAAAAACCCTACCAAAACATTTCCAATTGTACCATAAATCTGACTCAAGCAAATTAATTATAAAGGCCATAGATCAGAGGTTAGAGGTGGTAACCTATTTAAGGTCCTTGCGCAACTTGAGTCACTTTATTTATAGATTGGACACAAGGACTCCTATTGGGCTCAATGGTGGAAAAATTACAAAAAAGTGTGATTGGACAATGGTTTATGGGGTATTTAATAAAATAAGTAGAAATCCACTAAAAGTTTTGTTTGGTTATCTTGCAATCCCGAGATAATCGTCTCCATGCTCCAAATCCATTTTAAAGCCATTTTTAAGGCATTTCGCGCATACATGAAATGAACACATTTTTCTCCAAAACTATAACAGATGCAAGCTTGTCCTGTTTGGTGGAGATGATATTTAATAAAATAAGTAGAAATCCACTAAAAGTTTTGTTTGGTTATCTTGCAATCCCGAGATAATCGTCTCCATGCTCCAAATCCATTTTAAAGCCATTTTTAAGGCATTTCGCGCATACATGAAATGAACACATTTTTATCCAAAACTATAACAGATGCAAGCTTGTCCTGTTTGGTGGAGATGATATTTAATAAAATAAGTAGAAATCCACTAAAAGTTTTGTTTGGTTATATTGCAATCCCGAGATAATCGTCTCCATGCTCCAAATCCATTTTAAAGCCATTTTTAAGGCATTTCGCGCATACATGAAATGAACACATTTTTCTCCAAAACTATAACAGATGCAAGCTTGTCCTGTTTGGTGGAGATGATATTTAATAAAATAAGTAGAAATCCACTAAAAGTTTTGTTTGGTTATCTTGCAATCCCGAGATAATCGTCTCCATGCTCCAAATCCATTTTAAAGCCATTTTTAAGGCATTTCGCGCATACATGAAATGAACACATTTTTCTCCAAAACTATAACAGATGCAAGCTTGTCCTGTTTGGTGGAGATGATATTTAATAAAATAAGTAGAAATCCACTAAAAGTTTTGTTTGGTTATCTTGCAATCCCGAGATAATCGTCTCCATGCTCCAAATCCATTTTAAAGCCATTTTTAAGGCATTTCGCGCATACATGAAATGAACACATTTTTCTCCAAAACTATAACAGATGCAAGCTTGTCCTGTTTGGTGGAGATGATATTTAATAAAATAAGTAGAAATCCACTAAAAGTTTTGTTTGGTTATCTTGCAATCCCGAGATAATCGTCTCCATGCTCCAAATCCATTTTAAAGCCATTTTTAAGGCATTTCGCGCATACATGAAATGAACACATTTTTCTCCAAAACTATAACAGATGCAAGCTTGTCCTGTTTGGTGGAGATGAGATTTAATAAAATAAGTAGAAATCCACTAAAAGTTTTGTTTGGTTATCTTGCAATCCCGAGATAATCGTCTCCATGCTCCAAATCCATTTTAAAGCCATTTTTAAGGCATTTCGCGCATACATGAAATGAACACATTTTTCTCCAAAACTATAACAGATGCAAGCTTGTCCTGTTTGGTGGAGATGATATTTAATAAAATAAGTAGAAATCCACTAAAAGTTTTGTTTGGTTATATTGCAATCCCGAGATAATCGTCTCCATGCTCCAAATCCATTTTAAAGCCATTTTTAAGGCATTTCGCGCATACATGAAATGAACACATTTTTCTCCAAAACTATAACAGATGCAAGCTTGTCCTGTTTGGTGGAGATGATATTTAATAAAATAAGTAGAAATCCACTAAAAGTTTTGTTTGGTTATCTTGCAATCCCGAGATAATCGTCTCCATGCTCCAAATCCATTTTAAAGCCATTTTTAAGGCATTTCGCGCATACATGAAATGAACACATTTTTCTCCAAAACTATAACAGATGCAAGCTTGTCCTGTTTGGTGGAGATGATATTTAATAAAATAAGTAGAAATCCACTAAAAGTTTTGTTTGGTTATCTTGCAATCCCGAGATAATCGTCTCCATGCTCCAAATCCATTTTAAAGCCATTTTTAAGGCATTTCGCGCATACATGAAATGAACACATTTTTCTCCAAAACTATAACAGATGCAAGCTTGTCCTGTTTGGTGGAGATGATATTTAATAAAATAAGTAGAAATCCACTAAAAGTTTTGTTTGGTTATCTTGCAATCCCGAGATAATCGTCTCCATGCTCCAAATCCATTTTAAAGCCATTTTTAAGGCATTTCGCGCATACATGAAATGAACACATTTTTCTCCAAAACTATAACAGATGCAAGCTTGTCCTGTTTGGTGGAGATGATATTTAATAAAATAAGTAGAAATCCACTAAAAGTTTTGTTTGGTTATCTTGCAATCCCGAGATAATCGTCTCCATGCTCCAAATCCATTTTAAAGCCATTTTTAAGGCATTTCGCGCATACATGAAATGAACACATTTTTCTCCAAAACTATAACAGATGCAAGCTTGTCCTGTTTGGTGGAGATGATATTTAATAAAATAAGTAGAAATCCACTAAAAGTTTTGTTTGGTTATCTTGCAATCCCGAGATAATCGTCTCCATGCTCCAAATCCATTTTAAAGCCATTTTTAAGGCATTTCGCGCATACATGAAATGAACACATTTTTCTCCAAAACTATAACAGATGCAAGCTTGTCCTGTTTGGTGGAGATGATATTTAATAAAATAAGTAGAAATCCACTAAAAGTTTTGTTTGGTTATCTTGCAATCCCGAGATAATCGTCTCCATGCTCCAAATCCATTTTAATGCCATTTTTAAGGCATTTCGCGCATACATGAAATGAACACATTTTTCTCCAAAACTATAACAGATGCAAGCTTGTCCTGTTTGGTGGAGATGATATTTAATAAAATAAGTAGAAATCCACTAAAAGTTTTGTTTGGTTATCTTGCAATCCCGAGATAATCGTCTCCATGCTCCAAATCCATTTTAAAGCCATTTTTAAGGCATTTCGCGCATACATGAAATGAACACATTTTTCTCCAAAACTATAACAGATGCAAGCTTGTCCTGTTTGGTGGAGATGATATTTAATAAAATAAGTAGAAATCCACTAAAAGTTTTGTTTGGTTATCTTGCAATCCCGAGATAATCGTCTCCATGCTCCAAATCCATTTTAAAGCCATTTTTAAGGCATTTCGCGCATTACATGAAATGAACACATTTTTCTCCAAAACTATAACAGATGCAAGCTTGTCCCTGTTTGGTGGAGATGATATTTAATAAAATAAGTAGAAATCCACTAAAAGTTTTGTTTGGTTATCTTGCAATCCCGAGATAATCGTCTCCATGCTCCAAATCCATTTTAAAGCCATTTTTAAGGCATTTCGCGCATACATGAAATGAACACATTTTTCTCCAAAACTATAACAGATGCAAGCTTGTCCTGTTTGGTGGAGATGATATTTAATAAAATAAGTAGAAATCCACTAAAAGTTTTGTTTGGTTATCTTGCAATCCCGAGATAATCGTCTCCATGCTCCAAATCCATTTTAAAGCCATTTTTAAGGCATTTCGCGCATACATGAAATGAACACATTTTTCTCCAAAACTATAACAGATGCAAGCTTGTCCTGTTTGGTGGAGATGATATTTAATAAAATAAGTAGAAATCCACTAAAAGTTTTGTTTGGTTATCTTGCAATCCCGAGATAATCGTCTCCATGCTCCAAATCCATTTTAAAGCCATTTTTAAGGCATTTCGCGCATACATGAAATGAACACATTTTTCTCCAAAACTATAACAGATGCAAGCTTGTCCTGTTTGGTGGAGATGATATTTAATAAAATAAGTAGAAATCCACTAAAAGTTTTGTTTGGTTATCTTGCAATCCCGAGATAATCGTCTCCATGCTCCAAATCCATTTTAAAGCCATTTTTAAGGCATTTCGCGCATACATGAAATGAACACATTTTTCTCCAAAACTATAACAGATGCAAGCTTGTCCTGTTTGGTGGAGATGATATTTAATAAAATAAGTAGAAATCCACTAAAAGTTTTGTTTGGTTATCTTGCAATCCCGAGATAATCGTCTCCATGCTCCAAATCCATTTTAAAGCCATTTTTAAGGCATTTCGCGCATACATGAAATGAACACATTTTTCTCCAAAACTATAACAGATGCAAGCTTGTCCTGTTTGGTGGAGATGATATTTAATAAAATAAGTAGAAATCCACTAAAAGTTTTGTTTGGTTATCTTGCAATCCCGAGATAATCGTCTCCATGCTCCAAATCCATTTTAAAGCCATTTTTAAGGCATTTCGCGCATACATGAAATGAACACATTTTTCTCCAAAACTATAACAGATGCAAGCTTGTCCTGTTTGGTGGAGATGATATTTAATAAAATAAGTAGAAATCCACTAAAAGTTTTGTTTGGTTATCTTGCAATCCCGAGATAATCGTCTCCATGCTCCAAATCCATTTTAAAGCCATTTTTAAGGCATTTCGCGCATACATGAAATGAACACATTTTTCTCCAAAACTATAACAGATGCAAGCTTGTCCTGTTTGGTGGAGATGATATTTAATAAAATAAGTAGAAATCCACTAAAAGTTTTGTTTGGTTATCTTGCAATCCCGAGATAATCGTCTCCATGCTCCAAATCCATTTTAAAGCCATTTTTAAGGCATTTCGCGCATACATGAAATGAACACATTTTTCTCCAAAACTATAACAGATGCAAGCTTGTCCTGTTTGGTGGAGATGATATTTAATAAAATAAGTAGAAATCCACTAAAAGTTTTGTTTGGTTATCTTGCAATCCCGAGATAATCGTCTCCATGCTCCAAATCCATTTTAAAGCCATTTTTAAGGCATTTCGCGCATACATGAAATGAACACATTTTTCTCCAAAACTATAACAGATGCAAGCTTGTCCTGTTTGGTGGAGATGATATTTAATAAAATAAGTAGAAATCCACTAAAAGTTTTGTTTGGTTATCTTGCAATCCCGAGATAATCGTCTCCATGCTCCAAATCCATTTTAAAGCCATTTTTAAGGCATTTCGCGCATACATGAAATGAACACATTTTTCTCCAAAACTATAACAGATGCAAGCTTGTCCTGTTTGGTGGAGATGATATTTAATAAAATAAGTAGAAATCCACTAAAAGTTTTGTTTGGTTATCTTGCAATCCCGAGATAATCGTCTCCATGCTCCAAATCCATTTTAAAGCCATTTTTAAGGCATTTCGCGCATACATGAAATGAACACATTTTTCTCCAAAACTATAACAGATGCAAGCTTGTCCTGTTTGGTGGAGATGATATTTAATAAAATAAGTAGAAATCCACTAAAAGTTTTGTTTGGTTATCTTGCAATCCCGAGATAATCGTCTCCATGCTCCAAATCCATTTTAAAGCCATTTTTAAGGCATTTCGCGCATACATGAAATGAACACATTTTTCTCCAAAACTATAACAGATGCAAGCTTGTCCTGTTTGGTGGAGATGATATTTAATAAAATAAGTAGAAATCCACTAAAAGTTTTGTTTGGTTATCTTGCAATCCCGAGATAATCGTCTCCATGCTCCAAATCCATTTTAAAGCCATTTTTAAGGCATTTCGCGCATACATGAAATGAACACATTTTTCTCCAAAACTATAACAGATGCAAGCTTGTCCTGTTTGGTGGAGATGATATTTAATAAAATAAGTAGAAATCCACTAAAAGTTTTGTTTGGTTATCTTGCAATCCCGAGATAATCGTCTCCATGCTCCAAATCCATTTTAAAGCCATTTTTAAGGCATTTCGCGCATACATGAAATGAACACATTTTTCTCCAAAACTATAACAGATGCAAGCTTGTCCTGTTTGGTGGAGATGATATTTAATAAAATAAGTAGAAATCCACTAAAAGTTTTGTTTGGTTATCTTGCAATCCCGAGATAATCGTCTCCATGCTCCAAATCCATTTTAAAGCCATTTTTAAGGCATTTCGCGCATACATGAAATGAACACATTTTTCTCCAAAACTATAACAGATGCAAGCTTGTCCTGTTTGGTGGAGATGATATTTAATAAAATAAGTAGAAATCCACTAAAAGTTTTGTTTGGTTATCTTGCAATCCCGAGATAATCGTCTCCATGCTCCAAATCCATTTTAAAGCCATTTTTAAGGCATTTCGCGCATACATGAAATGAACACATTTTTCTCCAAAACTATAACAGATGCAAGCTTGTCCTGTTTGGTGGAGATGATATTTAATAAAATAAGTAGAAATCCACTAAAAGTTTTGTTTGGTTATCTTGCAATCCCGAGATAATCGTCTCCATGCTCCAAATCCATTTTAAAGCCATTTTTAAGGCATTTCGCGCATACATGAAATGAACACATTTTTCTCCAAAACTATAACAGATGCAAGCTTGTCCTGTTTGGTGGAGATGATATTTAATAAAATAAGTAGAAATCCACTAAAAGTTTTGTTTGGTTATCTTGCAATCCCGAGATAATCGTCTCCATGCTCCAAATCCATTTTAAAGCCATTTTTAAGGCATTTCGCGCATACATGAAATGAACACATTTTTCTCCAAAACTATAACAGATGCAAGCTTGTCCTGTTTGGTGGAGATGATATTTAATAAAATAAGTAGAAATCCACTAAAAGTTTTGTTTGGTTATCTTGCAATCCCGAGATAATCGTCTCCATGCTCCAAATCCATTTTAAAGCCATTTTTAAGGCATTTCGCGCATACATGAAATGAACACATTTTTCTCCAAAACTATAACAGATGCAAGCTTGTCCTGTTTGGTGGAGATGATATTTAATAAAATAAGTAGAAATCCACTAAAAGTTTTGTTTGGTTATCTTGCAATCCCGAGATAATCGTCTCCATGCTCCAAATCCATTTTAAAGCCATTTTTAAGGCATTTCGCGCATACATGAAATGAACACATTTTTCTCCAAAACTATAACAGATGCAAGCTTGTCCTGTTTGGTGGAGATGATATTTAATAAAATAAGTAGAAATCCACTAAAAGTTTTGTTTGGTTATCTTGCAATCCCGAGATAATCGTCTCCATGCTCCAAATCCATTTTAAAGCCATTTTTAAGGCATTTCGCGCATACATGAAATGAACACATTTTTCTCCAAAACTATAACAGATGCAAGCTTGTCCTGTTTGGTGGAGATGATATTTAATAAAATAAGTAGAAATCCACTAAAAGTTTTGTTTGGTTATCTTGCAATCCCGAGATAATCGTCTCCATGCTCCAAATCCATTTTAAAGCCATTTTTAAGGCATTTCGCGCATACATGAAATGAACACATTTTTCTCCAAAACTATAACAGATGCAAGCTTGTCCTGTTTGGTGGAGATGATATTTAATAAAATAAGTAGAAATCCACTAAAAGTTTTGTTTGGTTATCTTGCAATCCCGAGATAATCGTCTCCATGCTCCAAATCCATTTTAAAGCCATTTTTAAGGCATTTCGCGCATACATGAAATGAACACATTTTTCTCCAAAACTATAACAGATGCAAGCTTGTCCTGTTTGGTGGAGATGATATTTAATAAAATAAGTAGAAATCCACTAAAAGTTTTGTTTGGTTATCTTGCAATCCCGAGATAATCGTCTCCATGCTCCAAATCCATTTTAAAGCCATTTTTAAGGCATTTCGCGCATACATGAAATGAACACATTTTTCTCCAAAACTATAACAGATGCAAGCTTGTCCTGTTTGGTGGAGATGATATTTAATAAAATAAGTAGAAATCCACTAAAAGTTTTGTTTGGTTATCTTGCAATCCCGAGATAATCGTCTCCATGCTCCAAATCCATTTTAAAGCCATTTTTAAGGCATTTCGCGCATACATGAAATGAACACATTTTTCTCCAAAACTATAACAGATGCAAGCTTGTCCTGTTTGGTGGAGATGATATTTAATAAAATAAGTAGAAATCCACTAAAAGTTTTGTTTGGTTATCTTGCAATCCCGAGATAATCGTCTCCATGCTCCAAATCCATTTTAAAGCCATTTTTAAGGCATTTCGCGCATACATGAAATGAACACATTTTTCTCCAAAACTATAACAGATGCAAGCTTGTCCTGTTTGGTGGAGATGATATTTAATAAAATAAGTAGAAATCCACTAAAAGTTTTGTTTGGTTATCTTGCAATCCCGAGATAATCGTCTCCATGCTCCAAATCCATTTTAAAGCCATTTTTAAGGCATTTCGCGCATACATGAAATGAACACATTTTTCTCCAAAACTATAACAGATGCAAGCTTGTCCTGTTTGGTGGAGATGATATTTAATAAAATAAGTAGAAATCCACTAAAAGTTTTGTTTGGTTATCTTGCAATCCCGAGATAATCGTCTCCATGCTCCAAATCCATTTTAAAGCCATTTTTAAGGCATTTCGCGCATACATGAAATGAACACATTTTTCTCCAAAACTATAACAGATGCAAGCTTGTCCTGTTTGGTGGAGATGATATTTAATAAAATAAGTAGAAATCCACTAAAAGTTTTGTTTGGTTATCTTGCAATCCCGAGATAATCGTCTCCATGCTCCAAATCCATTTTAAAGCCATTTTTAAGGCATTTCGCGCATACATGAAATGAACACATTTTTCTCCAAAACTATAACAGATGCAAGCTTGTCCTGTTTGGTGGAGATGATATTTAATAAAATAAGTAGAAATCCACTAAAAGTTTTGTTTGGTTATCTTGCAATCCCGAGATAATCGTCTCCATGCTCCAAATCCATTTTAAAGCCATTTTTAAGGCATTTCGCGCATACATGAAATGAACACATTTTTCTCCAAAACTATAACAGATGCAAGCTTGTCCTGTTTGGTGGAGATGATATTTAATAAAATAAGTAGAAATCCACTAAAAGTTTTGTTTGGTTATCTTGCAATCCCGAGATAATCGTCTCCATGCTCCAAATCCATTTTAAAGCCATTTTTAAGGCATTTCGCGCATACATGAAATGAACACATTTTTCTCCAAAACTATAACAGATGCAAGCTTGTCCTGTTTGGTGGAGATGATATTTAATAAAATAAGTAGAAATCCACTAAAAGTTTTGTTTGGTTATCTTGCAATCCCGAGATAATCGTCTCCATGCTCCAAATCCATTTTAAAGCCATTTTTAAGGCATTTCGCGCATACATGAAATGAACACATTTTTCTCCAAAACTATAACAGATGCAAGCTTGTCCTGTTTGGTGGAGATGATATTTAATAAAATAAGTAGAAATCCACTAAAAGTTTTGTTTGGTTATCTTGCAATCCCGAGATAATCGTCTCCATGCTCCAAATCCATTTTAAAGCCATTTTTAAGGCATTTCGCGCATACATGAAATGAACACATTTTTCTCCAAAACTATAACAGATGCAAGCTTGTCCTGTTTGGTGGAGATGATATTTAATAAAATAAGTAGAAATCCACTAAAAGTTTTGTTTGGTTATCTTGCAATCCCGAGATAATCGTCTCCATGCTCCAAATCCATTTTAAAGCCATTTTTAAGGCATTTCGCGCATACATGAAATGAACACATTTTTCTCCAAAACTATAACAGATGCAAGCTTGTCCTGTTTGGTGGAGATGATATTTAATAAAATAAGTAGAAATCCACTAAAAGTTTTGTTTGGTTATCTTGCAATCCCGAGATAATCGTCTCCATGCTCCAAATCCATTTTAAAGCCATTTTTAAGGCATTTCGCGCATACATGAAATGAACACATTTTTCTCCAAAACTATAACAGATGCAAGCTTGTCCTGTTTGGTGGAGATGATATTTAATAAAATAAGTAGAAATCCACTAAAAGTTTTGTTTGGTTATCTTGCAATCCCGAGATAATCGTCTCCATGCTCCAAATCCATTTTAAAGCCATTTTTAAGGCATTTCGCGCATACATGAAATGAACACATTTTTCTCCAAAACTATAACAGATGCAAGCTTGTCCTGTTTGGTGGAGATGATATTTAATAAAATAAGTAGAAATCCACTAAAAGTTTTGTTTGGTTATCTTGCAATCCCGAGATAATCGTCTCCATGCTCCAAATCCATTTTAAAGCCATTTTTAAGGCATTTCGCGCATACATGAAATGAACACATTTTTCTCCAAAACTATAACAGATGCAAGCTTGTCCTGTTTGGTGGAGATGATATTTAATAAAATAAGTAGAAATCCACTAAAAGTTTTGTTTGGTTATCTTGCAATCCCGAGATAATCGTCTCCATGCTCCAAATCCATTTTAAAGCCATTTTTAAGGCATTTCGCGCATACATGAAATGAACACATTTTTCTCCAAAACTATAACAGATGCAAGCTTGTCCTGTTTGGTGGAGATGATATTTAATAAAATAAGTAGAAATCCACTAAAAGTTTTGTTTGGTTATCTTGCAATCCCGAGATAATCGTCTCCATGCTCCAAATCCATTTTAAAGCCATTTTTAAGGCATTTCGCGCATACATGAAATGAACATCATTTTTCTCCAAAACTATAACAGATGCAAGCTTGTCCTGTTTGGTGGAGATGATATTTAATAAAATAAGTAGAAATCCACTAAAAGTTTTGTTTGGTTATCTTGCAATCCCGAGATAATCGTCTCCATGCTCCAAATCCATTTTAAAGCCATTTTTAAGGCATTTCGCGCATACATGAAATGAACACATTTTTCTCCAAAACTATAACAGATGCAAGCTTGTCCTGTTTGGTGGAGATGATATTTAATAAAATAAGTAGAAATCCACTAAAAGTTTTGTTTGGTTATCTTGCAATCCCGAGATAATCGTCTCCATGCTCCAAATCCATTTTAAAGCCATTTTTAAGGCATTTCGCGCATACATGAAATGAACACATTTTTCTCCAAAACTATAACAGATGCAAGCTTGTCCTGTTTGGTGGAGATGATATTTAATAAAATAAGTAGAAATCCACTAAAAGTTTTGTTTGGTTATCTTGCAATCCCGAGATAATCGTCTCCATGCTCCAAATCCATTTTAAAGCCATTTTTAAGGCATTTCGCGCATACATGAAATGAACACATTTTTCTCCAAAACTATAACAGATGCAAGCTTGTCCTGTTTGGTGGAGATGATATTTAATAAAATAAGTAGAAATCCACTAAAAGTTTTGTTTGGTTATCTTGCAATCCCGAGATAATCGTCTCCATGCTCCAAATCCATTTTAAAGCCATTTTTAAGGCATTTCGCGCATACATGAAATGAACACATTTTTCTCCAAAACTATAACAGATGCAAGCTTGTCCTGTTTGGTGGAGATGATATTTAATAAAATAAGTAGAAATCCACTAAAAGTTTTGTTTGGTTATCTTGCAATCCCGAGATAATCGTCTCCATGCTCCAAATCCATTTTAAAGCCATTTTTAAGGCATTTCGCGCATACATGAAATGAACACATTTTTCTCCAAAACTATAACAGATGCAAGCTTGTCCTGTTTGGTGGAGATGATATTTAATAAAATAAGTAGAAATCCACTAAAAGTTTTGTTTGGTTATCTTGCAATCCCGAGATAATCGTCTCCATGCTCCAAATCCATTTTAAAGCCATTTTTAAGGCATTTCGCGCATACATGAAATGAACACATTTTTCTCCAAAACTATAACAGATGCAAGCTTGTCCTGTTTGGTGGAGATGATATTTAATAAAATAAGTAGAAATCCACTAAAAGTTTTGTTTGGTTATCTTGCAATCCCGAGATAATCGTCTCCATGCTCCAAATCCATTTTAAAGCCATTTTTAAGGCATTTCGCGCATACATGAAATGAACACATTTTTCTCCAAAACTATAACAGATGCAAGCTTGTCCTGTTTGGTGGAGATGATATTTAATAAAATAAGTAGAAATCCACTAAAAGTTTTGTTTGGTTATCTTGCAATCCCGAGATAATCGTCTCCATGCTCCAAATCCATTTTAAAGCCATTTTTAAGGCATTTCGCGCATACATGAAATGAACACATTTTTCTCCAAAACTATAACAGATGCAAGCTTGTCCTGTTTGGTGGAGATGATATTTAATAAAATAAGTAGAAATCCACTAAAAGTTTTGTTTGGTTATCTTGCAATCCCGAGATAATCGTCTCCATGCTCCAAATCCATTTTAAAGCCATTTTTAAGGCATTTCGCGCATACATGAAATGAACACATTTTTCTCCAAAACTATAACAGATGCAAGCTTGTCCTGTTTGGTGGAGATGATATTTAATAAAATAAGTAGAAATCCACTAAAAGTTTTGTTTGGTTATCTTGCAATCCCGAGATAATCGTCTCCATGCTCCAAATCCATTTTAAAGCCATTTTTAAGGCATTTCGCGCATACATGAAATGAACACATTTTTCTCCAAAACTATAACAGATGCAAGCTTGTCCTGTTTGGTGGAGATGATATTTAATAAAATAAGTAGAAATCCACTAAAAGTTTTGTTTGGTTATCTTGCAATCCCGAGATAATCGTCTCCATGCTCCAAATCCATTTTAAAGCCATTTTTAAGGCATTTCGCGCATACATGAAATGAACACATTTTTCTCCAAAACTATAACAGATGCAAGCTTGTCCTGTTTGGTGGAGATGATATTTAATAAAATAAGTAGAAATCCACTAAAAGTTTTGTTTGGTTATCTTGCAATCCCGAGATAATCGTCTCCATGCTCCAAATCCATTTTAAAGCCATTTTTAAGGCATTTCGCGCATACATGAAATGAACACATTTTTCTCCAAAACTATAACAGATGCAAGCTTGTCCTGTTTGGTGGAGATGATATTTAATAAAATAAGTAGAAATCCACTAAAAGTTTTGTTTGGTTATCTTGCAATCCCGAGATAATCGTCTCCATGCTCCAAATCCATTTTAAAGCCATTTTTAAGGCATTTCGCGCATACATGAAATGAACACATTTTTCTCCAAAACTATAACAGATGCAAGCTTGTCCTGTTTGGTGGAGATGATATTTAATAAAATAAGTAGAAATCCACTAAAAGTTTTGTTTGGTTATCTTGCAATCCCGAGATAATCGTCTCCATGCTCCAAATCCATTTTAAAGCCATTTTTAAGGCATTTCGCGCATACATGAAATGAACACATTTTTCTCCAAAACTATAACAGATGCAAGCTTGTCCTGTTTGGTGGAGATGATATTTAATAAAATAAGTAGAAATCCACTAAAAGTTTTGTTTGGTTATCTTGCAATCCCGAGATAATCGTCTCCATGCTCCAAATCCATTTTAAAGCCATTTTTAAGGCATTTCGCGCATACATGAAATGAACACATTTTTCTCCAAAACTATAACAGATGCAAGCTTGTCCTGTTTGGTGGAGATGATATTTAATAAAATAAGTAGAAATCCACTAAAAGTTTTGTTTGGTTATCTTGCAATCCCGAGATAATCGTCTCCATGCTCCAAATCCATTTTAAAGCCATTTTTAAGGCATTTCGCGCATACATGAAATGAACACATTTTTCTCCAAAACTATAACAGATGCAAGCTTGTCCTGTTTGGTGGAGATGATATTTAATAAAATAAGTAGAAATCCACTAAAAGTTTTGTTTGGTTATCTTGCAATCCCGAGATAATCGTCTCCATGCTCCAAATCCATTTTAAAGCCATTTTTAAGGCATTTCGCGCATACATGAAATGAACACATTTTTCTCCAAAACTATAACAGATGCAAGCTTGTCCTGTTTGGTGGAGATGATATTTAATAAAATAAGTAGAAATCCACTAAAAGTTTTGTTTGGTTATCTTGCAATCCCGAGATAATCGTCTCCATGCTCCAAATCCATTTTAAAGCCATTTTTAAGGCATTTCGCGCATACATGAAATGAACACATTTTTCTCCAAAACTATAACAGATGCAAGCTTGTCCTGTTTGGTGGAGATGATATTTAATAAAATAAGTAGAAATCCACTAAAAGTTTTGTTTGGTTATCTTGCAATCCCGAGATAATCGTCTCCATGCTCCAAATCCATTTTAAAGCCATTTTTAAGGCATTTCGCGCATACATGAAATGAACACATTTTTCTCCAAAACTATAACAGATGCAAGCTTGTCCTGTTTGGTGGAGATGATATTTAATAAAATAAGTAGAAATCCACTAAAAGTTTTGTTTGGTTATCTTGCAATCCCGAGATAATCGTCTCCATGCTCCAAATCCATTTTAAAGCCATTTTTAAGGCATTTCGCGCATACATGAAATGAACACATTTTTCTCCAAAACTATAACAGATGCAAGCTTGTCCTGTTTGGTGGAGATGATATTTAATAAAATAAGTAGAAATCCACTAAAAGTTTTGTTTGGTTATCTTGCAATCCCGAGATAATCGTCTCCATGCTCCAAATCCATTTTAAAGCCATTTTTAAGGCATTTCGCGCATACATGAAATGAACACATTTTTCTCCAAAACTATAACAGATGCAAGCTTGTCCTGTTTGGTGGAGATGATATTTAATAAAATAAGTAGAAATCCACTAAAAGTTTTGTTTGGTTATCTTGCAATCCCGAGATAATCGTCTCCATGCTCCAAATCCATTTTAAAGCCATTTTTAAGGCATTTCGCGCATACATGAAATGAACACATTTTTCTCCAAAACTATAACAGATGCAAGCTTGTCCTGTTTGGTGGAGATGATATTTAATAAAATAAGTAGAAATCCACTAAAAGTTTTGTTTGGTTATCTTGCAATCCCGAGATAATCGTCTCCATGCTCCAAATCCATTTTAAAGCCATTTTTAAGGCATTTCGCGCATACATGAAATGAACACATTTTTCTCCAAAACTATAACAGATGCAAGCTTGTCCTGTTTGGTGGAGATGATATTTAATAAAATAAGTAGAAATCCACTAAAAGTTTTGTTTGGTTATCTTGCAATCCCGAGATAATCGTCTCCATGCTCCAAATCCATTTTAAAGCCATTTTTAAGGCATTTCGCGCATACATGAAATGAACACATTTTTCTCCAAAACTATAACAGATGCAAGCTTGTCCTGTTTGGTGGAGATGATATTTAATAAAATAAGTAGAAATCCACTAAAAGTTTTGTTTGGTTATCTTGCAATCCCGAGATAATCGTCTCCATGCTCCAAATCCATTTTAAAGCCATTTTTAAGGCATTTCGCGCATACATGAAATGAACACATTTTTCTCCAAAACTATAACAGATGCAAGCTTGTCCTGTTTGGTGGAGATGATATTTAATAAAATAAGTAGAAATCCACTAAAAGTTTTGTTTGGTTATCTTGCAATCCCGAGATAATCGTCTCCATGCTCCAAATCCATTTTAAAGCCATTTTTAAGGCATTTCGCGCATACATGAAATGAACACATTTTTCTCCAAAACTATAACAGATGCAAGCTTGTCCTGTTTGGTGGAGATGATATTTAATAAAATAAGTAGAAATCCACTAAAAGTTTTGTTTGGTTATCTTGCAATCCCGAGATAATCGTCTCCATGCTCCAAATCCATTTTAAAGCCATTTTTAAGGCATTTCGCGCATACATGAAATGAACACATTTTTCTCCAAAACTATAACAGATGCAAGCTTGTCCTGTTTGGTGGAGATGATATTTAATAAAATAAGTAGAAATCCACTAAAAGTTTTGTTTGGTTATCTTGCAATCCCGAGATAATCGTCTCCATGCTCCAAATCCATTTTAAAGCCATTTTTAAGGCATTTCGCGCATACATGAAATGAACACATTTTTCTCCAAAACTATAACAGATGCAAGCTTGTCCTGTTTGGTGGAGATGATATTTAATAAAATAAGTAGAAATCCACTAAAAGTTTTGTTTGGTTATCTTGCAATCCCGAGATAATCGTCTCCATGCTCCAAATCCATTTTAAAGCCATTTTTAAGGCATTTCGCGCATACATGAAATGAACACATTTTTCTCCAAAACTATAACAGATGCAAGCTTGTCCTGTTTGGTGGAGATGATATTTAATAAAATAAGTAGAAATCCACTAAAAGTTTTGTTTGGTTATCTTGCAATCCCGAGATAATCGTCTCCATGCTCCAAATCCATTTTAAAGCCATTTTTAAGGCATTTCGCGCATACATGAAATGAACACATTTTTCTCCAAAACTATAACAGATGCAAGCTTGTCCTGTTTGGTGGAGATGATATTTAATAAAATAAGTAGAAATCCACTAAAAGTTTTGTTTGGTTATCTTGCAATCCCGAGATAATCGTCTCCATGCTCCAAATCCATTTTAAAGCCATTTTTAAGGCATTTCGCGCATACATGAAATGAACACATTTTTCTCCAAAACTATAACAGATGCAAGCTTGTCCTGTTTGGTGGAGATGATATTTAATAAAATAAGTAGAAATCCACTAAAAGTTTTGTTTGGTTATCTTGCAATCCCGAGATAATCGTCTCCATGCTCCAAATCCATTTTAAAGCCATTTTTAAGGCATTTCGCGCATACATGAAATGAACACATTTTTCTCCAAAACTATAACAGATGCAAGCTTGTCCTGTTTGGTGGAGATGATATTTAATAAAATAAGTAGAAATCCACTAAAAGTTTTGTTTGGTTATCTTGCAATCCCGAGATAATCGTCTCCATGCTCCAAATCCATTTTAAAGCCATTTTTAAGGCATTTCGCGCATACATGAAATGAACACATTTTTCTCCAAAACTATAACAGATGCAAGCTTGTCCTGTTTGGTGGAGATGATATTTAATAAAATAAGTAGAAATCCACTAAAAGTTTTGTTTGGTTATCTTGCAATCCCGAGATAATCGTCTCCATGCTCCAAATCCATTTTAAAGCCATTTTTAAGGCATTTCGCGCATACATGAAATGAACACATTTTTCTCCAAAACTATAACAGATGCAAGCTTGTCCTGTTTGGTGGAGATGATATTTAATAAAATAAGTAGAAATCCACTAAAAGTTTTGTTTGGTTATCTTGCAATCCCGAGATAATCGTCTCCATGCTCCAAATCCATTTTAAAGCCATTTTTAAGGCATTTCGCGCATACATGAAATGAACACATTTTTCTCCAAAACTATAACAGATGCAAGCTTGTCCTGTTTGGTGGAGATGATATTTAATAAAATAAGTAGAAATCCACTAAAAGTTTTGTTTGGTTATCTTGCAATCCCGAGATAATCGTCTCCATGCTCCAAATCCATTTTAAAGCCATTTTTAAGGCATTTCGCGCATACATGAAATGAACACATTTTTCTCCAAAACTATAACAGATGCAAGCTTGTCCTGTTTGGTGGAGATGATATTTAATAAAATAAGTAGAAATCCACTAAAAGTTTTGTTTGGTTATCTTGCAATCCCGAGATAATCGTCTCCATGCTCCAAATCCATTTTAAAGCCATTTTTAAGGCATTTCGCGCATACATGAAATGAACACATTTTTCTCCAAAACTATAACAGATGCAAGCTTGTCCTGTTTGGTGGAGATGATATTTAATAAAATAAGTAGAAATCCACTAAAAGTTTTGTTTGGTTATCTTGCAATCCCGAGATAATCGTCTCCATGCTCCAAATCCATTTTAAAGCCATTTTTAAGGCATTTCGCGCATACATGAAATGAACACATTTTTCTCCAAAACTATAACAGATGCAAGCTTGTCCTGTTTGGTGGAGATGATATTTAATAAAATAAGTAGAAATCCACTAAAAGTTTTGTTTGGTTATCTTGCAATCCCGAGATAATCGTCTCCATGCTCCAAATCCATTTTAAAGCCATTTTTAAGGCATTTCGCGCATACATGAAATGAACACATTTTTCTCCAAAACTATAACAGATGCAAGCTTGTCCTGTTTGGTGGAGATGATATTTAATAAAATAAGTAGAAATCCACTAAAAGTTTTGTTTGGTTATCTTGCAATCCCGAGATAATCGTCTCCATGCTCCAAATCCATTTTAAAGCCATTTTTAAGGCATTTCGCGCATACATGAAATGAACACATTTTTCTCCAAAACTATAACAGATGCAAGCTTGTCCTGTTTGGTGGAGATGATATTTAATAAAATAAGTAGAAATCCACTAAAAGTTTTGTTTGGTTATCTTGCAATCCCGAGATAATCGTCTCCATGCTCCAAATCCATTTTAAAGCCATTTTTAAGGCATTTCGCGCATACATGAAATGAACACATTTTTCTCCAAAACTATAACAGATGCAAGCTTGTCCTGTTTGGTGGAGATGATATTTAATAAAATAAGTAGAAATCCACTAAAAGTTTTGTTTGGTTATCTTGCAATCCCGAGATAATCGTCTCCATGCTCCAAATCCATTTTAAAGCCATTTTTAAGGCATTTCGCGCATACATGAAATGAACACATTTTTCTCCAAAACTATAACAGATGCAAGCTTGTCCTGTTTGGTGGAGATGATATTTAATAAAATAAGTAGAAATCCACTAAAAGTTTTGTTTGGTTATCTTGCAATCCCGAGATAATCGTCTCCATGCTCCAAATCCATTTTAAAGCCATTTTTAAGGCATTTCGCGCATACATGAAATGAACACATTTTTCTCCAAAACTATAACAGATGCAAGCTTGTCCTGTTTGGTGGAGATGATATTTAATAAAATAAGTAGAAATCCACTAAAAGTTTTGTTTGGTTATCTTGCAATCCCGAGATAATCGTCTCCATGCTCCAAATCCATTTTAAAGCCATTTTTAAGGCATTTCGCGCATACATGAAATGAACACATTTTTCTCCAAAACTATAACAGATGCAAGCTTGTCCTGTTTGGTGGAGATGATATTTAATAAAATAAGTAGAAATCCACTAAAAGTTTTGTTTGGTTATCTTGCAATCCCGAGATAATCGTCTCCATGCTCCAAATCCATTTTAAAGCCATTTTTAAGGCATTTCGCGCATACATGAAATGAACACATTTTTCTCCAAAACTATAACAGATGCAAGCTTGTCCTGTTTGGTGGAGATGATATTTAATAAAATAAGTAGAAATCCACTAAAAGTTTTGTTTGGTTATCTTGCAATCCCGAGATAATCGTCTCCATGCTCCAAATCCATTTTAAAGCCATTTTTAAGGCATTTCGCGCATACATGAAATGAACACATTTTTCTCCAAAACTATAACAGATGCAAGCTTGTCCTGTTTGGTGGAGATGATATTTAATAAAATAAGTAGAAATCCACTAAAAGTTTTGTTTGGTTATCTTGCAATCCCGAGATAATCGTCTCCATGCTCCAAATCCATTTTAAAGCCATTTTTAAGGCATTTCGCGCATACATGAAATGAACACATTTTTCTCCAAAACTATAACAGATGCAAGCTTGTCCTGTTTGGTGGAGATGATATTTAATAAAATAAGTAGAAATCCACTAAAAGTTTTGTTTGGTTATCTTGCAATCCCGAGATAATCGTCTCCATGCTCCAAATCCATTTTAAAGCCATTTTTAAGGCATTTCGCGCATACATGAAATGAACACATTTTTCTCCAAAACTATAACAGATGCAAGCTTGTCCTGTTTGGTGGAGATGATATTTAATAAAATAAGTAGAAATCCACTAAAAGTTTTGTTTGGTTATCTTGCAATCCCGAGATAATCGTCTCCATGCTCCAAATCCATTTTAAAGCCATTTTTAAGGCATTTCGCGCATACATGAAATGAACACATTTTTCTCCAAAACTATAACAGATGCAAGCTTGTCCTGTTTGGTGGAGATGATATTTAATAAAATAAGTAGAAATCCACTAAAAGTTTTGTTTGGTTATCTTGCAATCCCGAGATAATCGTCTCCATGCTCCAAATCCATTTTAAAGCCATTTTTAAGGCATTTCGCGCATACATGAAATGAACACATTTTTCTCCAAAACTATAACAGATGCAAGCTTGTCCTGTTTGGTGGAGATGATATTTAATAAAATAAGTAGAAATCCACTAAAAGTTTTGTTTGGTTATCTTGCAATCCCGAGATAATCGTCTCCATGCTCCAAATCCATTTTAAAGCCATTTTTAAGGCATTTCGCGCATACATGAAATGAACACATTTTTCTCCAAAACTATAACAGATGCAAGCTTGTCCTGTTTGGTGGAGATGATATTTAATAAAATAAGTAGAAATCCACTAAAAGTTTTGTTTGGTTATCTTGCAATCCCGAGATAATCGTCTCCATGCTCCAAATCCATTTTAAAGCCATTTTTAAGGCATTTCGCGCATACATGAAATGAACACATTTTTCTCCAAAACTATAACAGATGCAAGCTTGTCCTGTTTGGTGGAGATGATATTTAATAAAATAAGTAGAAATCCACTAAAAGTTTTGTTTGGTTATCTTGCAATCCCGAGATAATCGTCTCCATGCTCCAAATCCATTTTAAAGCCATTTTTAAGGCATTTCGCGCATACATGAAATGAACACATTTTTCTCCAAAACTATAACAGATGCAAGCTTGTCCTGTTTGGTGGAGATGATATTTAATAAAATAAGTAGAAATCCACTAAAAGTTTTGTTTGGTTATCTTGCAATCCCGAGATAATCGTCTCCATGCTCCAAATCCATTTTAAAGCCATTTTTAAGGCATTTCGCGCATACATGAAATGAACACATTTTTCTCCAAAACTATAACAGATGCAAGCTTGTCCTGTTTGGTGGAGATGATATTTAATAAAATAAGTAGAAATCCACTAAAAGTTTTGTTTGGTTATCTTGCAATCCCGAGATAATCGTCTCCATGCTCCAAATCCATTTTAAAGCCATTTTTAAGGCATTTCGCGCATACATGAAATGAACACATTTTTCTCCAAAACTATAACAGATGCAAGCTTGTCCTGTTTGGTGGAGATGATATTTAATAAAATAAGTAGAAATCCACTAAAAGTTTTGTTTGGTTATCTTGCAATCCCGAGATAATCGTCTCCATGCTCCAAATCCATTTTAAAGCCATTTTTAAGGCATTTCGCGCATACATGAAATGAACACATTTTTCTCCAAAACTATAACAGATGCAAGCTTGTCCTGTTTGGTGGAGATGATATTTAATAAAATAAGTAGAAATCCACTAAAAGTTTTGTTTGGTTATCTTGCAATCCCGAGATAATCGTCTCCATGCTCCAAATCCATTTTAAAGCCATTTTTAAGGCATTTCGCGCATACATGAAATGAACACATTTTTCTCCAAAACTATAACAGATGCAAGCTTGTCCTGTTTGGTGGAGATGATATTTAATAAAATAAGTAGAAATCCACTAAAAGTTTTGTTTGGTTATCTTGCAATCCCGAGATAATCGTCTCCATGCTCCAAATCCATTTTAAAGCCATTTTTAAGGCATTTCGCGCATACATGAAATGAACACATTTTTCTCCAAAACTATAACAGATGCAAGCTTGTCCTGTTTGGTGGAGATGATATTTAATAAAATAAGTAGAAATCCACTAAAAGTTTTGTTTGGTTATCTTGCAATCCCGAGATAATCGTCTCCATGCTCCAAATCCATTTTAAAGCCATTTTTAAGGCATTTCGCGCATACATGAAATGAACACATTTTTCTCCAAAACTATAACAGATGCAAGCTTGTCCTGTTTGGTGGAGATGATATTTAATAAAATAAGTAGAAATCCACTAAAAGTTTTGTTTGGTTATCTTGCAATCCCGAGATAATCGTCTCCATGCTCCAAATCCATTTTAAAGCCATTTTTAAGGCATTTCGCGCATACATGAAATGAACACATTTTTCTCCAAAACTATAACAGATGCAAGCTTGTCCTGTTTGGTGGAGATGATATTTAATAAAATAAGTAGAAATCCACTAAAAGTTTTGTTTGGTTATCTTGCAATCCCGAGATAATCGTCTCCATGCTCCAAATCCATTTTAAAGCCATTTTTAAGGCATTTCGCGCATACATGAAATGAACACATTTTTCTCCAAAACTATAACAGATGCAAGCTTGTCCTGTTTGGTGGAGATGATATTTAATAAAATAAGTAGAAATCCACTAAAAGTTTTGTTTGGTTATCTTGCAATCCCGAGATAATCGTCTCCATGCTCCAAATCCATTTTAAAGCCATTTTTAAGGCATTTCGCGCATACATGAAATGAACACATTTTTCTCCAAAACTATAACAGATGCAAGCTTGTCCTGTTTGGTGGAGATGATATTTAATAAAATAAGTAGAAATCCACTAAAAGTTTTGTTTGGTTATCTTGCAATCCCGAGATAATCGTCTCCATGCTCCAAATCCATTTTAAAGCCATTTTTAAGGCATTTCGCGCATACATGAAATGAACACATTTTTCTCCAAAACTATAACAGATGCAAGCTTGTCCTGTTTGGTGGAGATGATATTTAATAAAATAAGTAGAAATCCACTAAAAGTTTTGTTTGGTTATCTTGCAATCCCGAGATAATCGTCTCCATGCTCCAAATCCATTTTAAAGCCATTTTTAAGGCATTTCGCGCATACATGAAATGAACACATTTTTCTCCAAAACTATAACAGATGCAAGCTTGTCCTGTTTGGTGGAGATGATATTTAATAAAATAAGTAGAAATCCACTAAAAGTTTTGTTTGGTTATCTTGCAATCCCGAGATAATCGTCTCCATGCTCCAAATCCATTTTAAAGCCATTTTTAAGGCATTTCGCGCATACATGAAATGAACACATTTTTCTCCAAAACTATAACAGATGCAAGCTTGTCCTGTTTGGTGGAGATGATATTTAATAAAATAAGTAGAAATCCACTAAAAGTTTTGTTTGGTTATCTTGCAATCCCGAGATAATCGTCTCCATGCTCCAAATCCATTTTAAAGCCATTTTTAAGGCATTTCGCGCATACATGAAATGAACACATTTTTCTCCAAAACTATAACAGATGCAAGCTTGTCCTGTTTGGTGGAGATGATATTTAATAAAATAAGTAGAAATCCACTAAAAGTTTTGTTTGGTTATCTTGCAATCCCGAGATAATCGTCTCCATGCTCCAAATCCATTTTAAAGCCATTTTTAAGGCATTTCGCGCATACATGAAATGAACACATTTTTCTCCAAAACTATAACAGATGCAAGCTTGTCCTGTTTGGTGGAGATGATATTTAATAAAATAAGTAGAAATCCACTAAAAGTTTTGTTTGGTTATCTTGCAATCCCGAGATAATCGTCTCCATGCTCCAAATCCATTTTAAAGCCATTTTTAAGGCATTTCGCGCATACATGAAATGAACACATTTTTCTCCAAAACTATAACAGATGCAAGCTTGTCCTGTTTGGTGGAGATGATATTTAATAAAATAAGTAGAAATCCACTAAAAGTTTTGTTTGGTTATCTTGCAATCCCGAGATAATCGTCTCCATGCTCCAAATCCATTTTAAAGCCATTTTTAAGGCATTTCGCGCATACATGAAATGAACACATTTTTCTCCAAAACTATAACAGATGCAAGCTTGTCCTGTTTGGTGGAGATGATATTTAATAAAATAAGTAGAAATCCACTAAAAGTTTTGTTTGGTTATCTTGCAATCCCGAGATAATCGTCTCCATGCTCCAAATCCATTTTAAAGCCATTTTTAAGGCATTTCGCGCATACATGAAATGAACACATTTTTCTCCAAAACTATAACAGATGCAAGCTTGTCCTGTTTGGTGGAGATGATATTTAATAAAATAAGTAGAAATCCACTAAAAGTTTTGTTTGGTTATCTTGCAATCCCGAGATAATCGTCTCCATGCTCCAAATCCATTTTAAAGCCATTTTTAAGGCATTTCGCGCATACATGAAATGAACACATTTTTCTCCAAAACTATAACAGATGCAAGCTTGTCCTGTTTGGTGGAGATGATATTTAATAAAATAAGTAGAAATCCACTAAAAGTTTTGTTTGGTTATCTTGCAATCCCGAGATAATCGTCTCCATGCTCCAAATCCATTTTAAAGCCATTTTTAAGGCATTTCGCGCATACATGAAATGAACACATTTTTCTCCAAAACTATAACAGATGCAAGCTTGTCCTGTTTGGTGGAGATGATATTTAATAAAATAAGTAGAAATCCACTAAAAGTTTTGTTTGGTTATCTTGCAATCCCGAGATAATCGTCTCCATGCTCCAAATCCATTTTAAAGCCATTTTTAAGGCATTTCGCGCATACATGAAATGAACACATTTTTCTCCAAAACTATAACAGATGCAAGCTTGTCCTGTTTGGTGGAGATGATATTTAATAAAATAAGTAGAAATCCACTAAAAGTTTTGTTTGGTTATCTTGCAATCCCGAGATAATCGTCTCCATGCTCCAAATCCATTTTAAAGCCATTTTTAAGGCATTTCGCGCATACATGAAATGAACACATTTTTCTCCAAAACTATAACAGATGCAAGCTTGTCCTGTTTGGTGGAGATGATATTTAATAAAATAAGTAGAAATCCACTAAAAGTTTTGTTTGGTTATCTTGCAATCCCGAGATAATCGTCTCCATGCTCCAAATCCATTTTAAAGCCATTTTTAAGGCATTTCGCGCATACATGAAATGAACACATTTTTCTCCAAAACTATAACAGATGCAAGCTTGTCCTGTTTGGTGGAGATGATATTTAATAAAATAAGTAGAAATCCACTAAAAGTTTTGTTTGGTTATCTTGCAATCCCGAGATAATCGTCTCCATGCTCCAAATCCATTTTAAAGCCATTTTTAAGGCATTTCGCGCATACATGAAATGAACACATTTTTCTCCAAAACTATAACAGATGCAAGCTTGTCCTGTTTGGTGGAGATGATATTTAATAAAATAAGTAGAAATCCACTAAAAGTTTTGTTTGGTTATCTTGCAATCCCGAGATAATCGTCTCCATGCTCCAAATCCATTTTAAAGCCATTTTTAAGGCATTTCGCGCATACATGAAATGAACACATTTTTCTCCAAAACTATAACAGATGCAAGCTTGTCCTGTTTGGTGGAGATGATATTTAATAAAATAAGTAGAAATCCACTAAAAGTTTTGTTTGGTTATCTTGCAATCCCGAGATAATCGTCTCCATGCTCCAAATCCATTTTAAAGCCATTTTTAAGGCATTTCGCGCATACATGAAATGAACACATTTTTCTCCAAAACTATAACAGATGCAAGCTTGTCCTGTTTGGTGGAGATGATATTTAATAAAATAAGTAGAAATCCACTAAAAGTTTTGTTTGGTTATCTTGCAATCCCGAGATAATCGTCTCCATGCTCCAAATCCATTTTAAAGCCATTTTTAAGGCATTTCGCGCATACATGAAATGAACACATTTTTCTCCAAAACTATAACAGATGCAAGCTTGTCCTGTTTGGTGGAGATGATATTTAATAAAATAAGTAGAAATCCACTAAAAGTTTTGTTTGGTTATCTTGCAATCCCGAGATAATCGTCTCCATGCTCCAAATCCATTTTAAAGCCATTTTTAAGGCATTTCGCGCATACATGAAATGAACACATTTTTCTCCAAAACTATAACAGATGCAAGCTTGTCCTGTTTGGTGGAGATGATATTTAATAAAATAAGTAGAAATCCACTAAAAGTTTTGTTTGGTTATCTTGCAATCCCGAGATAATCGTCTCCATGCTCCAAATCCATTTTAAAGCCATTTTTAAGGCATTTCGCGCATACATGAAATGAACACATTTTTCTCCAAAACTATAACAGATGCAAGCTTGTCCTGTTTGGTGGAGATGATATTTAATAAAATAAGTAGAAATCCACTAAAAGTTTTGTTTGGTTATCTTGCAATCCCGAGATAATCGTCTCCATGCTCCAAATCCATTTTAAAGCCATTTTTAAGGCATTTCGCGCATACATGAAATGAACACATTTTTCTCCAAAACTATAACAGATGCAAGCTTGTCCTGTTTGGTGGAGATGATATTTAATAAAATAAGTAGAAATCCACTAAAAGTTTTGTTTGGTTATCTTGCAATCCCGAGATAATCGTCTCCATGCTCCAAATCCATTTTAAAGCCATTTTTAAGGCATTTCGCGCATACATGAAATGAACACATTTTTCTCCAAAACTATAACAGATGCAAGCTTGTCCTGTTTGGTGGAGATGATATTTAATAAAATAAGTAGAAATCCACTAAAAGTTTTGTTTGGTTATCTTGCAATCCCGAGATAATCGTCTCCATGCTCCAAATCCATTTTAAAGCCATTTTTAAGGCATTTCGCGCATACATGAAATGAACACATTTTTCTCCAAAACTATAACAGATGCAAGCTTGTCCTGTTTGGTGGAGATGATATTTAATAAAATAAGTAGAAATCCACTAAAAGTTTTGTTTGGTTATCTTGCAATCCCGAGATAATCGTCTCCATGCTCCAAATCCATTTTAAAGCCATTTTTAAGGCATTTCGCGCATACATGAAATGAACACATTTTTCTCCAAAACTATAACAGATGCAAGCTTGTCCTGTTTGGTGGAGATGATATTTAATAAAATAAGTAGAAATCCACTAAAAGTTTTGTTTGGTTATCTTGCAATCCCGAGATAATCGTCTCCATGCTCCAAATCCATTTTAAAGCCATTTTTAAGGCATTTCGCGCATACATGAAATGAACACATTTTTCTCCAAAACTATAACAGATGCAAGCTTGTCCTGTTTGGTGGAGATGATATTTAATAAAATAAGTAGAAATCCACTAAAAGTTTTGTTTGGTTATCTTGCAATCCCGAGATAATCGTCTCCATGCTCCAAATCCATTTTAAAGCCATTTTTAAGGCATTTCGCGCATACATGAAATGAACACATTTTTCTCCAAAACTATAACAGATGCAAGCTTGTCCTGTTTGGTGGAGATGATATTTAATAAAATAAGTAGAAATCCACTAAAAGTTTTGTTTGGTTATCTTGCAATCCCGAGATAATCGTCTCCATGCTCCAAATCCATTTTAAAGCCATTTTTAAGGCATTTCGCGCATACATGAAATGAACACATTTTTCTCCAAAACTATAACAGATGCAAGCTTGTCCTGTTTGGTGGAGATGATATTTAATAAAATAAGTAGAAATCCACTAAAAGTTTTGTTTGGTTATCTTGCAATCCCGAGATAATCGTCTCCATGCTCCAAATCCATTTTAAAGCCATTTTTAAGGCATTTCGCGCATACATGAAATGAACACATTTTTCTCCAAAACTATAACAGATGCAAGCTTGTCCTGTTTGGTGGAGATGATATTTAATAAAATAAGTAGAAATCCACTAAAAGTTTTGTTTGGTTATCTTGCAATCCCGAGATAATCGTCTCCATGCTCCAAATCCATTTTAAAGCCATTTTTAAGGCATTTCGCGCATACATGAAATGAACACATTTTTCTCCAAAACTATAACAGATGCAAGCTTGTCCTGTTTGGTGGAGATGATATTTAATAAAATAAGTAGAAATCCACTAAAAGTTTTGTTTGGTTATCTTGCAATCCCGAGATAATCGTCTCCATGCTCCAAATCCATTTTAAAGCCATTTTTAAGGCATTTCGCGCATACATGAAATGAACACATTTTTCTCCAAAACTATAACAGATGCAAGCTTGTCCTGTTTGGTGGAGATGATATTTAATAAAATAAGTAGAAATCCACTAAAAGTTTTGTTTGGTTATCTTGCAATCCCGAGATAATCGTCTCCATGCTCCAAATCCATTTTAAAGCCATTTTTAAGGCATTTCGCGCATACATGAAATGAACACATTTTTCTCCAAAACTATAACAGATGCAAGCTTGTCCTGTTTGGTGGAGATGATATTTAATAAAATAAGTAGAAATCCACTAAAAGTTTTGTTTGGTTATCTTGCAATCCCGAGATAATCGTCTCCATGCTCCAAATCCATTTTAAAGCCATTTTTAAGGCATTTCGCGCATACATGAAATGAACACATTTTTCTCCAAAACTATAACAGATGCAAGCTTGTCCTGTTTGGTGGAGATGATATTTAATAAAATAAGTAGAAATCCACTAAAAGTTTTGTTTGGTTATCTTGCAATCCCGAGATAATCGTCTCCATGCTCCAAATCCATTTTAAAGCCATTTTTAAGGCATTTCGCGCATACATGAAATGAACACATTTTTCTCCAAAACTATAACAGATGCAAGCTTGTCCTGTTTGGTGGAGATGATATTTAATAAAATAAGTAGAAATCCACTAAAAGTTTTGTTTGGTTATCTTGCAATCCCGAGATAATCGTCTCCATGCTCCAAATCCATTTTAAAGCCATTTTTAAGGCATTTCGCGCATACATGAAATGAACACATTTTTCTCCAAAACTATAACAGATGCAAGCTTGTCCTGTTTGGTGGAGATGATATTTAATAAAATAAGTAGAAATCCACTAAAAGTTTTGTTTGGTTATCTTGCAATCCCGAGATAATCGTCTCCATGCTCCAAATCCATTTTAAAGCCATTTTTAAGGCATTTCGCGCATACATGAAATGAACACATTTTTCTCCAAAACTATAACAGATGCAAGCTTGTCCTGTTTGGTGGAGATGATATTTAATAAAATAAGTAGAAATCCACTAAAAGTTTTGTTTGGTTATCTTGCAATCCCGAGATAATCGTCTCCATGCTCCAAATCCATTTTAAAGCCATTTTTAAGGCATTTCGCGCATACATGAAATGAACACATTTTTCTCCAAAACTATAACAGATGCAAGCTTGTCCTGTTTGGTGGAGATGATATTTAATAAAATAAGTAGAAATCCACTAAAAGTTTTGTTTGGTTATCTTGCAATCCCGAGATAATCGTCTCCATGCTCCAAATCCATTTTAAAGCCATTTTTAAGGCATTTCGCGCATACATGAAATGAACACATTTTTCTCCAAAACTATAACAGATGCAAGCTTGTCCTGTTTGGTGGAGATGATATTTAATAAAATAAGTAGAAATCCACTAAAAGTTTTGTTTGGTTATCTTGCAATCCCGAGATAATCGTCTCCATGCTCCAAATCCATTTTAAAGCCATTTTTAAGGCATTTCGCGCATACATGAAATGAACACATTTTTCTCCAAAACTATAACAGATGCAAGCTTGTCCTGTTTGGTGGAGATGATATTTAATAAAATAAGTAGAAATCCACTAAAAGTTTTGTTTGGTTATCTTGCAATCCCGAGATAATCGTCTCCATGCTCCAAATCCATTTTAAAGCCATTTTTAAGGCATTTCGCGCATACATGAAATGAACACATTTTTCTCCAAAACTATAACAGATGCAAGCTTGTCCTGTTTGGTGGAGATGATATTTAATAAAATAAGTAGAAATCCACTAAAAGTTTTGTTTGGTTATCTTGCAATCCCGAGATAATCGTCTCCATGCTCCAAATCCATTTTAAAGCCATTTTTAAGGCATTTCGCGCATACATGAAATGAACACATTTTTCTCCAAAACTATAACAGATGCAAGCTTGTCCTGTTTGGTGGAGATGATATTTAATAAAATAAGTAGAAATCCACTAAAAGTTTTGTTTGGTTATCTTGCAATCCCGAGATAATCGTCTCCATGCTCCAAATCCATTTTAAAGCCATTTTTAAGGCATTTCGCGCATACATGAAATGAACACATTTTTCTCCAAAACTATAACAGATGCAAGCTTGTCCTGTTTGGTGGAGATGATATTTAATAAAATAAGTAGAAATCCACTAAAAGTTTTGTTTGGTTATATTGCAATCCCGAGATAATCGTCTCCATGCTCCAAATCCATTTTAAAGCTATTTTTAAGGCATTTCGCGCATACATGAAATGAACACATTTTTCTCCAAAACTATAACAGATGCAAGCTTGTCCTGTTTGGTGGAGATGATATTTAATAAAATAAGTAGAAATCCACTAAAAGTTTTGTTTGGTTATCTTGCAATCCCGAGATAATCGTCTCCATGCTCCAAATCCATTTTAAAGCCATTTTTAAGGCATTTCGCGCATACATGAAATGAACACATTTTTCTCCAAAACTATAACAGATGCAAGCTTGTCCTGTTTGGTGGAGATGATATTTAATAAAATAAGTAGAAATCCACTAAAAGTTTTGTTTGGTTATCTTGCAATCCCGAGATAATCGTCTCCATGCTCCAAATCCATTTTAAAGCCATTTTTAAGGCATTTCGCGCATACATGAAATGAACACATTTTTCTCCAAAACTATAACAGATGCAAGCTTGTCCTGTTTGGTGGAGATGATATTTAATAAAATAAGTAGAAATCCACTAAAAGTTTTGTTTGGTTATCTTGCAATCCCGAGATAATCGTCTCCATGCTCCAAATCCATTTTAAAGCCATTTTTAAGGCATTTCGCGCATACATGAAATGAACACATTTTTCTCCAAAACTATAACAGATGCAAGCTTGTCCTGTTTGGTGGAGATGATATTTAATAAAATAAGTAGAAATCCACTAAAAGTTTTGTTTGGTTATCTTGCAATCCCGAGATAATCGTCTCCATGCTCCAAATCCATTTTAAAGCCATTTTTAAGGCATTTCGCGCATACATGAAATGAACACATTTTTCTCCAAAACTATAACAGATGCAAGCTTGTCCTGTTTGGTGGAGATGATATTTAATAAAATAAGTAGAAATCCACTAAAAGTTTTGTTTGGTTATCTTGCAATCCCGAGATAATCGTCTCCATGCTCCAAATCCATTTTAAAGCCATTTTTAAGGCATTTCGCGCATACATGAAATGAACACATTTTTCTCCAAAACTATAACAGATGCAAGCTTGTCCTGTTTGGTGGAGATGATATTTAATAAAATAAGTAGAAATCCACTAAAAGTTTTGTTTGGTTATCTTGCAATCCCGAGATAATCGTCTCCATGCTCCAAATCCATTTTAAAGCCATTTTTAAGGCATTTCGCGCATACATGAAATGAACACATTTTTCTCCAAAACTATAACAGATGCAAGCTTGTCCTGTTTGGTGGAGATGATATTTAATAAAATAAGTAGAAATCCACTAAAAGTTTTGTTTGGTTATCTTGCAATCCCGAGATAATCGTCTCCATGCTCCAAATCCATTTTAAAGCCATTTTTAAGGCATTTCGCGCATACATGAAATGAACACATTTTTCTCCAAAACTATAACAGATGCAAGCTTGTCCTGTTTGGTGGAGATGATATTTAATAAAATAAGTAGAAATCCACTAAAAGTTTTGTTTGGTTATCTTGCAATCCCGAGATAATCGTCTCCATGCTCCAAATCCATTTTAAAGCCATTTTTAAGGCATTTCGCGCATACATGAAATGAACACATTTTTCTCCAAAACTATAACAGATGCAAGCTTGTCCTGTTTGGTGGAGATGATATTTAATAAAATAAGTAGAAATCCACTAAAAGTTTTGTTTGGTTATCTTGCAATCCCGAGATAATCGTCTCCATGCTCCAAATCCATTTTAAAGCCATTTTTAAGGCATTTCGCGCATACATGAAATGAACACATTTTTCTCCAAAACTATAACAGATGCAAGCTTGTCCTGTTTGGTGGAGATGATATTTAATAAAATAAGTAGAAATCCACTAAAAGTTTTGTTTGGTTATCTTGCAATCCCGAGATAATCGTCTCCATGCTCCAAATCCATTTTAAAGCCATTTTTAAGGCATTTCGCGCATACATGAAATGAACACATTTTTCTCCAAAACTATAACAGATGCAAGCTTGTCCTGTTTGGTGGAGATGATATTTAATAAAATAAGTAGAAATCCACTAAAAGTTTTGTTTGGTTATCTTGCAATCCCGAGATAATCGTCTCCATGCTCCAAATCCATTTTAAAGCCATTTTTAAGGCATTTCGCGCATACATGAAATGAACACATTTTTCTCCAAAACTATAACAGATGCAAGCTTGTCCTGTTTGGTGGAGATGATATTTAATAAAATAAGTAGAAATCCACTAAAAGTTTTGTTTGGTTATCTTGCAATCCCGAGATAATCGTCTCCATGCTCCAAATCCATTTTAAAGCCATTTTTAAGGCATTTCGCGCATACATGAAATGAACACATTTTTCTCCAAAACTATAACAGATGCAAGCTTGTCCTGTTTGGTGGAGATGATATTTAATAAAATAAGTAGAAATCCACTAAAAGTTTTGTTTGGTTATCTTGCAATCCCGAGATAATCGTCTCCATGCTCCAAATCCATTTTAAAGCCATTTTTAAGGCATTTCGCGCATACATGAAATGAACACATTTTTCTCCAAAACTATAACAGATGCAAGCTTGTCCTGTTTGGTGGAGATGATATTTAATAAAATAAGTAGAAATCCACTAAAAGTTTTGTTTGGTTATCTTGCAATCCCGAGATAATCGTCTCCATGCTCCAAATCCATTTTAAAGCCATTTTTAAGGCATTTCGCGCATACATGAAATGAACACATTTTTCTCCAAAACTATAACAGATGCAAGCTTGTCCTGTTTGGTGGAGATGATATTTAATAAAATAAGTAGAAATCCACTAAAAGTTTTGTTTGGTTATCTTGCAATCCCGAGATAATCGTCTCCATGCTCCAAATCCATTTTAAAGCCATTTTTAAGGCATTTCGCGCATACATGAAATGAACACATTTTTCTCCAAAACTATAACAGATGCAAGCTTGTCCTGTTTGGTGGAGATGATATTTAATAAAATAAGTAGAAATCCACTAAAAGTTTTGTTTGGTTATCTTGCAATCCCGAGATAATCGTCTCCATGCTCCAAATCCATTTTAAAGCCATTTTTAAGGCATTTCGCGCATACATGAAATGAACACATTTTTCTCCAAAACTATAACAGATGCAAGCTTGTCCTGTTTGGTGGAGATGATATTTAATAAAATAAGTAGAAATCCACTAAAAGTTTTGTTTGGTTATCTTGCAATCCCGAGATAATCGTCTCCATGCTCCAAATCCATTTTAAAGCCATTTTTAAGGCATTTCGCGCATACATGAAATGAACACATTTTTCTCCAAAACTATAACAGATGCAAGCTTGTCCTGTTTGGTGGAGATGATATTTAATAAAATAAGTAGAAATCCACTAAAAGTTTTGTTTGGTTATCTTGCAATCCCGAGATAATCGTCTCCATGCTCCAAATCCATTTTAAAGCCATTTTTAAGGCATTTCGCGCATACATGAAATGAACACATTTTTCTCCAAAACTATAACAGATGCAAGCTTGTCCTGTTTGGTGGAGATGATATTTAATAAAATAAGTAGAAATCCACTAAAAGTTTTGTTTGGTTATCTTGCAATCCCGAGATAATCGTCTCCATGCTCCAAATCCATTTTAAAGCCATTTTTAAGGCATTTCGCGCATACATGAAATGAACACATTTTTCTCCAAAACTATAACAGATGCAAGCTTGTCCTGTTTGGTGGAGATGATATTTAATAAAATAAGTAGAAATCCACTAAAAGTTTTGTTTGGTTATCTTGCAATCCCGAGATAATCGTCTCCATGCTCCAAATCCATTTTAAAGCCATTTTTAAGGCATTTCGCGCATACATGAAATGAACACATTTTTCTCCAAAACTATAACAGATGCAAGCTTGTCCTGTTTGGTGGAGATGATATTTAATAAAATAAGTAGAAATCCACTAAAAGTTTTGTTTGGTTATCTTGCAATCCCGAGATAATCGTCTCCATGCTCCAAATCCATTTTAAAGCCATTTTTAAGGCATTTCGCGCATACATGAAATGAACACATTTTTCTCCAAAACTATAACAGATGCAAGCTTGTCCTGTTTGGTGGAGATGATATTTAATAAAATAAGTAGAAATCCACTAAAAGTTTTGTTTGGTTATCTTGCAATCCCGAGATAATCGTCTCCATGCTCCAAATCCATTTTAAAGCCATTTTTAAGGCATTTCGCGCATACATGAAATGAACACATTTTTCTCCAAAACTATAACAGATGCAAGCTTGTCCTGTTTGGTGGAGATGATATTTAATAAAATAAGTAGAAATCCACTAAAAGTTTTGTTTGGTTATCTTGCAATCCCGAGATAATCGTCTCCATGCTCCAAATCCATTTTAAAGCCATTTTTAAGGCATTTCGCGCATACATGAAATGAACACATTTTTCTCCAAAACTATAACAGATGCAAGCTTGTCCTGTTTGGTGGAGATGATATTTAATAAAATAAGTAGAAATCCACTAAAAGTTTTGTTTGGTTATCTTGCAATCCCGAGATAATCGTCTCCATGCTCCAAATCCATTTTAAAGCCATTTTTAAGGCATTTCGCGCATACATGAAATGAACACATTTTTCTCCAAAACTATAACAGATGCAAGCTTGTCCTGTTTGGTGGAGATGATATTTAATAAAATAAGTAGAAATCCACTAAAAGTTTTGTTTGGTTATCTTGCAATCCCGAGATAATCGTCTCCATGCTCCAAATCCATTTTAAAGCCATTTTTAAGGCATTTCGCGCATACATGAAATGAACACATTTTTCTCCAAAACTATAACAGATGCAAGCTTGTCCTGTTTGGTGGAGATGATATTTAATAAAATAAGTAGAAATCCACTAAAAGTTTTGTTTGGTTATCTTGCAATCCCGAGATAATCGTCTCCATGCTCCAAATCCATTTTAAAGCCATTTTTAAGGCATTTCGCGCATACATGAAATGAACACATTTTTCTCCAAAACTATAACAGATGCAAGCTTGTCCTGTTTGGTGGAGATGATATTTAATAAAATAAGTAGAAATCCACTAAAAGTTTTGTTTGGTTATCTTGCAATCCCGAGATAATCGTCTCCATGCTCCAAATCCATTTTAAAGCCATTTTTAAGGCATTTCGCGCATACATGAAATGAACACATTTTTCTCCAAAACTATAACAGATGCAAGCTTGTCCTGTTTGGTGGAGATGATATTTAATAAAATAAGTAGAAATCCACTAAAAGTTTTGTTTGGTTATCTTGCAATCCCGAGATAATCGTCTCCATGCTCCAAATCCATTTTAAAGCCATTTTTAAGGCATTTCGCGCATACATGAAATGAACACATTTTTCTCCAAAACTATAACAGATGCAAGCTTGTCCTGTTTGGTGGAGATGATATTTAATAAAATAAGTAGAAATCCACTAAAAGTTTTGTTTGGTTATCTTGCAATCCCGAGATAATCGTCTCCATGCTCCAAATCCATTTTAAAGCCATTTTTAAGGCATTTCGCGCATACATGAAATGAACACATTTTTCTCCAAAACTATAACAGATGCAAGCTTGTCCTGTTTGGTGGAGATGATATTTAATAAAATAAGTAGAAATCCACTAAAAGTTTTGTTTGGTTATCTTGCAATCCCGAGATAATCGTCTCCATGCTCCAAATCCATTTTAAAGCCATTTTTAAGGCATTTCGCGCATACATGAAATGAACACATTTTTCTCCAAAACTATAACAGATGCAAGCTTGTCCTGTTTGGTGGAGATGATATTTAATAAAATAAGTAGAAATCCACTAAAAGTTTTGTTTGGTTATCTTGCAATCCCGAGATAATCGTCTCCATGCTCCAAATCCATTTTAAAGCCATTTTTAAGGCATTTCGCGCATACATGAAATGAACACATTTTTCTCCAAAACTATAACAGATGCAAGCTTGTCCTGTTTGGTGGAGATGATATTTAATAAAATAAGTAGAAATCCACTAAAAGTTTTGTTTGGTTATCTTGCAATCCCGAGATAATCGTCTCCATGCTCCAAATCCATTTTAAAGCCATTTTTAAGGCATTTCGCGCATACATGAAATGAACACATTTTTCTCCAAAACTATAACAGATGCAAGCTTGTCCTGTTTGGTGGAGATGATATTTAATAAAATAAGTAGAAATCCACTAAAAGTTTTGTTTGGTTATCTTGCAATCCCGAGATAATCGTCTCCATGCTCCAAATCCATTTTAAAGCCATTTTTAAGGCATTTCGCGCATACATGAAATGAACACATTTTTCTCCAAAACTATAACAGATGCAAGCTTGTCCTGTTTGGTGGAGATGATATTTAATAAAATAAGTAGAAATCCACTAAAAGTTTTGTTTGGTTATCTTGCAATCCCGAGATAATCGTCTCCATGCTCCAAATCCATTTTAAAGCCATTTTTAAGGCATTTCGCGCATACATGAAATGAACACATTTTTCTCCAAAACTATAACAGATGCAAGCTTGTCCTGTTTGGTGGAGATGATATTTAATAAAATAAGTAGAAATCCACTAAAAGTTTTGTTTGGTTATCTTGCAATCCCGAGATAATCGTCTCCATGCTCCAAATCCATTTTAAAGCCATTTTTAAGGCATTTCGCGCATACATGAAATGAACACATTTTTCTCCAAAACTATAACAGATGCAAGCTTGTCCTGTTTGGTGGAGATGATATTTAATAAAATAAGTAGAAATCCACTAAAAGTTTTGTTTGGTTATCTTGCAATCCCGAGATAATCGTCTCCATGCTCCAAATCCATTTTAAAGCCATTTTTAAGGCATTTCGCGCATACATGAAATGAACACATTTTTCTCCAAAACTATAACAGATGCAAGCTTGTCCTGTTTGGTGGAGATGATATTTAATAAAATAAGTAGAAATCCACTAAAAGTTTTGTTTGGTTATCTTGCAATCCCGAGATAATCGTCTCCATGCTCCAAATCCATTTTAAAGCCATTTTTAAGGCATTTCGCGCATACATGAAATGAACACATTTTTCTCCAAAACTATAACAGATGCAAGCTTGTCCTGTTTGGTGGAGATGATATTTAATAAAATAAGTAGAAATCCACTAAAAGTTTTGTTTGGTTATCTTGCAATCCCGAGATAATCGTCTCCATGCTCCAAATCCATTTTAAAGCCATTTTTAAGGCATTTCGCGCATACATGAAATGAACACATTTTTCTCCAAAACTATAACAGATGCAAGCTTGTCCTGTTTGGTGGAGATGATATTTAATAAAATAAGTAGAAATCCACTAAAAGTTTTGTTTGGTTATCTTGCAATCCCGAGATAATCGTCTCCATGCTCCAAATCCATTTTAAAGCCATTTTTAAGGCATTTCGCGCATACATGAAATGAACACATTTTTCTCCAAAACTATAACAGATGCAAGCTTGTCCTGTTTGGTGGAGATGATATTTAATAAAATAAGTAGAAATCCACTAAAAGTTTTGTTTGGTTATCTTGCAATCCCGAGATAATCGTCTCCATGCTCCAAATCCATTTTAAAGCCATTTTTAAGGCATTTCGCGCATACATGAAATGAACACATTTTTCTCCAAAACTATAACAGATGCAAGCTTGTCCTGTTTGGTGGAGATGATATTTAATAAAATAAGTAGAAATCCACTAAAAGTTTTGTTTGGTTATCTTGCAATCCCGAGATAATCGTCTCCATGCTCCAAATCCATTTTAAAGCCATTTTTAAGGCATTTCGCGCATACATGAAATGAACACATTTTTCTCCAAAACTATAACAGATGCAAGCTTGTCCTGTTTGGTGGAGATGATATTTAATAAAATAAGTAGAAATCCACTAAAAGTTTTGTTTGGTTATCTTGCAATCCCGAGATAATCGTCTCCATGCTCCAAATCCATTTTAAAGCCATTTTTAAGGCATTTCGCGCATACATGAAATGAACACATTTTTCTCCAAAACTATAACAGATGCAAGCTTGTCCTGTTTGGTGGAGATGATATTTAATAAAATAAGTAGAAATCCACTAAAAGTTTTGTTTGGTTATCTTGCAATCCCGAGATAATCGTCTCCATGCTCCAAATCCATTTTAAAGCCATTTTTAAGGCATTTCGCGCATACATGAAATGAACACATTTTTCTCCAAAACTATAACAGATGCAAGCTTGTCCTGTTTGGTGGAGATGATATTTAATAAAATAAGTAGAAATCCACTAAAAGTTTTGTTTGGTTATCTTGCAATCCCGAGATAATCGTCTCCATGCTCCAAATCCATTTTAAAGCCATTTTTAAGGCATTTCGCGCATACATGAAATGAACACATTTTTCTCCAAAACTATAACAGATGCAAGCTTGTCCTGTTTGGTGGAGATGATATTTAATAAAATAAGTAGAAATCCACTAAAAGTTTTGTTTGGTTATCTTGCAATCCCGAGATAATCGTCTCCATGCTCCAAATCCATTTTAAAGCCATTTTTAAGGCATTTCGCGCATACATGAAATGAACACATTTTTCTCCAAAACTATAACAGATGCAAGCTTGTCCTGTTTGGTGGAGATGATATTTAATAAAATAAGTAGAAATCCACTAAAAGTTTTGTTTGGTTATCTTGCAATCCCGAGATAATCGTCTCCATGCTCCAAATCCATTTTAAAGCCATTTTTAAGGCATTTCGCGCATACATGAAATGAACACATTTTTCTCCAAAACTATAACAGATGCAAGCTTGTCCTGTTTGGTGGAGATGATATTTAATAAAATAAGTAGAAATCCACTAAAAGTTTTGTTTGGTTATCTTGCAATCCCGAGATAATCGTCTCCATGCTCCAAATCCATTTTAAAGCCATTTTTAAGGCATTTCGCGCATACATGAAATGAACACATTTTTCTCCAAAACTATAACAGATGCAAGCTTGTCCTGTTTGGTGGAGATGATATTTAATAAAATAAGTAGAAATCCACTAAAAGTTTTGTTTGGTTATCTTGCAATCCCGAGATAATCGTCTCCATGCTCCAAATCCATTTTAAAGCCATTTTTAAGGCATTTCGCGCATACATGAAATGAACACATTTTTCTCCAAAACTATAACAGATGCAAGCTTGTCCTGTTTGGTGGAGATGATATTTAATAAAATAAGTAGAAATCCACTAAAAGTTTTGTTTGGTTATCTTGCAATCCCGAGATAATCGTCTCCATGCTCCAAATCCATTTTAAAGCCATTTTTAAGGCATTTCGCGCATACATGAAATGAACACATTTTTCTCCAAAACTATAACAGATGCAAGCTTGTCCTGTTTGGTGGAGATGATATTTAATAAAATAAGTAGAAATCCACTAAAAGTTTTGTTTGGTTATCTTGCAATCCCGAGATAATCGTCTCCATGCTCCAAATCCATTTTAAAGCCATTTTTAAGGCATTTCGCGCATACATGAAATGAACACATTTTTCTCCAAAACTATAACAGATGCAAGCTTGTCCTGTTTGGTGGAGATGATATTTAATAAAATAAGTAGAAATCCACTAAAAGTTTTGTTTGGTTATCTTGCAATCCCGAGATAATCGTCTCCATGCTCCAAATCCATTTTAAAGCCATTTTTAAGGCATTTCGCGCATACATGAAATGAACACATTTTTCTCCAAAACTATAACAGATGCAAGCTTGTCCTGTTTGGTGGAGATGATATTTAATAAAATAAGTAGAAATCCACTAAAAGTTTTGTTTGGTTATCTTGCAATCCCGAGATAATCGTCTCCATGCTCCAAATCCATTTTAAAGCCATTTTTAAGGCATTTCGCGCATACATGAAATGAACACATTTTTCTCCAAAACTATAACAGATGCAAGCTTGTCCTGTTTGGTGGAGATGATATTTAATAAAATAAGTAGAAATCCACTAAAAGTTTTGTTTGGTTATCTTGCAATCCCGAGATAATCGTCTCCATGCTCCAAATCCATTTTAAAGCCATTTTTAAGGCATTTCGCGCATACATGAAATGAACACATTTTTCTCCAAAACTATAACAGATGCAAGCTTGTCCTGTTTGGTGGAGATGATATTTAATAAAATAAGTAGAAATCCACTAAAAGTTTTGTTTGGTTATCTTGCAATCCCGAGATAATCGTCTCCATGCTCCAAATCCATTTTAAAGCCATTTTTAAGGCATTTCGCGCATACATGAAATGAACACATTTTTCTCCAAAACTATAACAGATGCAAGCTTGTCCTGTTTGGTGGAGATGATATTTAATAAAATAAGTAGAAATCCACTAAAAGTTTTGTTTGGTTATCTTGCAATCCCGAGATAATCGTCTCCATGCTCCAAATCCATTTTAAAGCCATTTTTAAGGCATTTCGCGCATACATGAAATGAACACATTTTTCTCCAAAACTATAACAGATGCAAGCTTGTCCTGTTTGGTGGAGATGATATTTAATAAAATAAGTAGAAATCCACTAAAAGTTTTGTTTGGTTATCTTGCAATCCCGAGATAATCGTCTCCATGCTCCAAATCCATTTTAAAGCCATTTTTAAGGCATTTCGCGCATACATGAAATGAACACATTTTTCTCCAAAACTATAACAGATGCAAGCTTGTCCTGTTTGGTGGAGATGATATTTAATAAAATAAGTAGAAATCCACTAAAAGTTTTGTTTGGTTATCTTGCAATCCCGAGATAATCGTCTCCATGCTCCAAATCCATTTTAAAGCCATTTTTAAGGCATTTCGCGCATACATGAAATGAACACATTTTTCTCCAAAACTATAACAGATGCAAGCTTGTCCTGTTTGGTGGAGATGATATTTAATAAAATAAGTAGAAATCCACTAAAAGTTTTGTTTGGTTATCTTGCAATCCCGAGATAATCGTCTCCATGCTCCAAATCCATTTTAAAGCCATTTTTAAGGCATTTCGCGCATACATGAAATGAACACATTTTTCTCCAAAACTATAACAGATGCAAGCTTGTCCTGTTTGGTGGAGATGATATTTAATAAAATAAGTAGAAATCCACTAAAAGTTTTGTTTGGTTATCTTGCAATCCCGAGATAATCGTCTCCATGCTCCAAATCCATTTTAAAGCCATTTTTAAGGCATTTCGCGCATACATGAAATGAACACATTTTTCTCCAAAACTATAACAGATGCAAGCTTGTCCTGTTTGGTGGAGATGATATTTAATAAAATAAGTAGAAATCCACTAAAAGTTTTGTTTGGTTATCTTGCAATCCCGAGATAATCGTCTCCATGCTCCAAATCCATTTTAAAGCCATTTTTAAGGCATTTCGCGCATACATGAAATGAACACATTTTTCTCCAAAACTATAACAGATGCAAGCTTGTCCTGTTTGGTGGAGATGATATTTAATAAAATAAGTAGAAATCCACTAAAAGTTTTGTTTGGTTATCTTGCAATCCCGAGATAATCGTCTCCATGCTCCAAATCCATTTTAAAGCCATTTTTAAGGCATTTCGCGCATACATGAAATGAACACATTTTTCTCCAAAACTATAACAGATGCAAGCTTGTCCTGTTTGGTGGAGATGATATTTAATAAAATAAGTAGAAATCCACTAAAAGTTTTGTTTGGTTATCTTGCAATCCCGAGATAATCGTCTCCATGCTCCAAATCCATTTTAAAGCCATTTTTAAGGCATTTCGCGCATACATGAAATGAACACATTTTTCTCCAAAACTATAACAGATGCAAGCTTGTCCTGTTTGGTGGAGATGATATTTAATAAAATAAGTAGAAATCCACTAAAAGTTTTGTTTGGTTATCTTGCAATCCCGAGATAATCGTCTCCATGCTCCAAATCCATTTTAAAGCCATTTTTAAGGCATTTCGCGCATACATGAAATGAACACATTTTTCTCCAAAACTATAACAGATGCAAGCTTGTCCTGTTTGGTGGAGATGATATTTAATAAAATAAGTAGAAATCCACTAAAAGTTTTGTTTGGTTATCTTGCAATCCCGAGATAATCGTCTCCATGCTCCAAATCCATTTTAAAGCCATTTTTAAGGCATTTCGCGCATACATGAAATGAACACATTTTTCTCCAAAACTATAACAGATGCAAGCTTGTCCTGTTTGGTGGAGATGATATTTAATAAAATAAGTAGAAATCCACTAAAAGTTTTGTTTGGTTATCTTGCAATCCCGAGATAATCGTCTCCATGCTCCAAATCCATTTTAAAGCCATTTTTAAGGCATTTCGCGCATACATGAAATGAACACATTTTTCTCCAAAACTATAACAGATGCAAGCTTGTCCTGTTTGGTGGAGATGATATTTAATAAAATAAGTAGAAATCCACTAAAAGTTTTGTTTGGTTATCTTGCAATCCCGAGATAATCGTCTCCATGCTCCAAATCCATTTTAAAGCCATTTTTAAGGCATTTCGCGCATACATGAAATGAACACATTTTTCTCCAAAACTATAACAGATGCAAGCTTGTCCTGTTTGGTGGAGATGATATTTAATAAAATAAGTAGAAATCCACTAAAAGTTTTGTTTGGTTATCTTGCAATCCCGAGATAATCGTCTCCATGCTCCAAATCCATTTTAAAGCCATTTTTAAGGCATTTCGCGCATACATGAAATGAACACATTTTTCTCCAAAACTATAACAGATGCAAGCTTGTCCTGTTTGGTGGAGATGATATTTAATAAAATAAGTAGAAATCCACTAAAAGTTTTGTTTGGTTATATTGCAATCCCGAGATAATCGTCTCCATGCTCCAAATGCATTTTAAAGCCATTTTTAAGGCATTTCGCGCATACATGAAATGAACACATTTTTCTCCAAAACTATAACAGATGCAAGCTTGTCCTGTTTGGTGGAGATGATATTTAATAAAATAAGTAGAAATCCACTAAAAGTTTTGTTTGGTTATCTTGCAATCCCGAGATAATCGTCTCCATGCTCCAAATCCATTTTAAAGCCATTTTTAAGGCATTTCGCGCATACATGAAATGAACACATTTTTCTCCAAAACTATAACAGATGCAAGCTTGTCCTGTTTGGTGGAGATGATATTTAATAAAATAAGTAGAAATCCACTAAAAGTTTTGTTTGGTTATCTTGCAATCCCGAGATAATCGTCTCCATGCTCCAAATCCATTTTAAAGCCATTTTTAAGGCATTTCGCGCATACATGAAATGAACACATTTTTCTCCAAAACTATAACAGATGCAAGCTTGTCCTGTTTGGTGGAGATGATATTTAATAAAATAAGTAGAAATCCACTAAAAGTTTTGTTTGGTTATCTTGCAATCCCGAGATAATCGTCTCCATGCTCCAAATCCATTTTAAAGCCATTTTTAAGGCATTTCGCGCATACATGAAATGAACACATTTTTCTCCAAAACTATAACAGATGCAAGCTTGTCCTGTTTGGTGGAGATGATATTTAATAAAATAAGTAGAAATCCACTAAAAGTTTTGTTTGGTTATCTTGCAATCCCGAGATAATCGTCTCCATGCTCCAAATCCATTTTAAAGCCATTTTTAAGGCATTTCGCGCATACATGAAATGAACACATTTTTCTCCAAAACTATAACAGATGCAAGCTTGTCCTGTTTGGTGGAGATGATATTTAATAAAATAAGTAGAAATCCACTAAAAGTTTTGTTTGGTTATCTTGCAATCCCGAGATAATCGTCTCCATGCTCCAAATCCATTTTAAAGCCATTTTTAAGGCATTTCGCGCATACATGAAATGAACACATTTTTCTCCAAAACTATAACAGATGCAAGCTTGTCCTGTTTGGTGGAGATGATATTTAATAAAATAAGTAGAAATCCACTAAAAGTTTTGTTTGGTTATCTTGCAATCCCGAGATAATCGTCTCCATGCTCCAAATCCATTTTAAAGCCATTTTTAAGGCATTTCGCGCATACATGAAATGAACACATTTTTCTCCAAAACTATAACAGATGCAAGCTTGTCCTGTTTGGTGGAGATGATATTTAATAAAATAAGTAGAAATCCACTAAAAGTTTTGTTTGGTTATCTTGCAATCCCGAGATAATCGTCTCCATGCTCCAAATCCATTTTAAAGCCATTTTTAAGGCATTTCGCGCATACATGAAATGAACACATTTTTCTCCAAAACTATAACAGATGCAAGCTTGTCCTGTTTGGTGGAGATGATATTTAATAAAATAAGTAGAAATCCACTAAAAGTTTTGTTTGGTTATCTTGCAATCCCGAGATAATCGTCTCCATGCTCCAAATCCATTTTAAAGCCATTTTTAAGGCATTTCGCGCATACATGAAATGAACACATTTTTCTCCAAAACTATAACAGATGCAAGCTTGTCCTGTTTGGTGGAGATGATATTTAATAAAATAAGTAGAAATCCACTAAAAGTTTTGTTTGGTTATCTTGCAATCCCGAGATAATCGTCTCCATGCTCCAAATCCATTTTAAAGCCATTTTTAAGGCATTTCGCGCATACATGAAATGAACACATTTTTCTCCAAAACTATAACAGATGCAAGCTTGTCCTGTTTGGTGGAGATGATATTTAATAAAATAAGTAGAAATCCACTAAAAGTTTTGTTTGGTTATCTTGCAATCCCGAGATAATCGTCTCCATGCTCCAAATCCATTTTAAAGCCATTTTTAAGGCATTTCGCGCATACATGAAATGAACACATTTTTCTCCAAAACTATAACAGATGCAAGCTTGTCCTGTTTGGTGGAGATGATATTTAATAAAATAAGTAGAAATCCACTAAAAGTTTTGTTTGGTTATCTTGCAATCCCGAGATAATCGTCTCCATGCTCCAAATCCATTTTAAAGCCATTTTTAAGGCATTTCGCGCATACATGAAATGAACACATTTTTCTCCAAAACTATAACAGATGCAAGCTTGTCCTGTTTGGTGGAGATGATATTTAATAAAATAAGTAGAAATCCACTAAAAGTTTTGTTTGGTTATCTTGCAATCCCGAGATAATCGTCTCCATGCTCCAAATCCATTTTAAAGCCATTTTTAAGGCATTTCGCGCATACATGAAATGAACACATTTTTCTCCAAAACTATAACAGATGCAAGCTTGTCCTGTTTGGTGGAGATGATATTTAATAAAATAAGTAGAAATCCACTAAAAGTTTTGTTTGGTTATCTTGCAATCCCGAGATAATCGTCTCCATGCTCCAAATCCATTTTAAAGCCATTTTTAAGGCATTTCGCGCATACATGAAATGAACACATTTTTCTCCAAAACTATAACAGATGCAAGCTTGTCCTGTTTGGTGGAGATGATATTTAATAAAATAAGTAGAAATCCACTAAAAGTTTTGTTTGGTTATCTTGCAATCCCGAGATAATCGTCTCCATGCTCCAAATCCATTTTAAAGCCATTTTTAAGGCATTTCGCGCATACATGAAATGAACACATTTTTCTCCAAAACTATAACAGATGCAAGCTTGTCCTGTTTGGTGGAGATGATATTTAATAAAATAAGTAGAAATCCACTAAAAGTTTTGTTTGGTTATCTTGCAATCCCGAGATAATCGTCTCCATGCTCCAAATCCATTTTAAAGCCATTTTTAAGGCATTTCGCGCATACATGAAATGAACACATTTTTCTCCAAAACTATAACAGATGCAAGCTTGTCCTGTTTGGTGGAGATGATATTTAATAAAATAAGTAGAAATCCACTAAAAGTTTTGTTTGGTTATCTTGCAATCCCGAGATAATCGTCTCCATGCTCCAAATCCATTTTAAAGCCATTTTTAAGGCATTTCGCGCATACATGAAATGAACACATTTTTCTCCAAAACTATAACAGATGCAAGCTTGTCCTGTTTGGTGGAGATGATATTTAATAAAATAAGTAGAAATCCACTAAAAGTTTTGTTTGGTTATCTTGCAATCCCGAGATAATCGTCTCCATGCTCCAAATCCATTTTAAAGCCATTTTTAAGGCATTTCGCGCATACATGAAATGAACACATTTTTCTCCAAAACTATAACAGATGCAAGCTTGTCCTGTTTGGTGGAGATGATATTTAATAAAATAAGTAGAAATCCACTAAAAGTTTTGTTTGGTTATCTTGCAATCCCGAGATAATCGTCTCCATGCTCCAAATCCATTTTAAAGCCATTTTTAAGGCATTTCGCGCATACATGAAATGAACACATTTTTCTCCAAAACTATAACAGATGCAAGCTTGTCCTGTTTGGTGGAGATGATATTTAATAAAATAAGTAGAAATCCACTAAAAGTTTTGTTTGGTTATCTTGCAATCCCGAGATAATCGTCTCCATGCTCCAAATCCATTTTAAAGCCATTTTTAAGGCATTTCGCGCATACATGAAATGAACACATTTTTCTCCAAAACTATAACAGATGCAAGCTTGTCCTGTTTGGTGGAGATGATATTTAATAAAATAAGTAGAAATCCACTAAAAGTTTTGTTTGGTTATCTTGCAATCCCGAGATAATCGTCTCCATGCTCCAAATCCATTTTAAAGCCATTTTTAAGGCATTTCGCGCATACATGAAATGAACACATTTTTCTCCAAAACTATAACAGATGCAAGCTTGTCCTGTTTGGTGGAGATGATATTTAATAAAATAAGTAGAAATCCACTAAAAGTTTTGTTTGGTTATCTTGCAATCCCGAGATAATCGTCTCCATGCTCCAAATCCATTTTAAAGCCATTTTTAAGGCATTTCGCGCATACATGAAATGAACACATTTTTCTCCAAAACTATAACAGATGCAAGCTTGTCCTGTTTGGTGGAGATGATATTTAATAAAATAAGTAGAAATCCACTAAAAGTTTTGTTTGGTTATCTTGCAATCCCGAGATAATCGTCTCCATGCTCCAAATCCATTTTAAAGCCATTTTTAAGGCATTTCGCGCATACATGAAATGAACACATTTTTCTCCAAAACTATAACAGATGCAAGCTTGTCCTGTTTGGTGGAGATGATATTTAATAAAATAAGTAGAAATCCACTAAAAGTTTTGTTTGGTTATCTTGCAATCCCGAGATAATCGTCTCCATGCTCCAAATCCATTTTAAAGCCATTTTTAAGGCATTTCGCGCATACATGAAATGAACACATTTTTCTCCAAAACTATAACAGATGCAAGCTTGTCCTGTTTGGTGGAGATGATATTTAATAAAATAAGTAGAAATCCACTAAAAGTTTTGTTTGGTTATCTTGCAATCCCGAGATAATCGTCTCCATGCTCCAAATCCATTTTAAAGCCATTTTTAAGGCATTTCGCGCATACATGAAATGAACACATTTTTCTCCAAAACTATAACAGATGCAAGCTTGTCCTGTTTGGTGGAGATGATATTTAATAAAATAAGTAGAAATCCACTAAAAGTTTTGTTTGGTTATCTTGCAATCCCGAGATAATCGTCTCCATGCTCCAAATCCATTTTAAAGCCATTTTTAAGGCATTTCGCGCATACATGAAATGAACACATTTTTCTCCAAAACTATAACAGATGCAAGCTTGTCCTGTTTGGTGGAGATGATATTTAATAAAATAAGTAGAAATCCACTAAAAGTTTTGTTTGGTTATCTTGCAATCCCGAGATAATCGTCTCCATGCTCCAAATCCATTTTAAAGCCATTTTTAAGGCATTTCGCGCATACATGAAATGAACACATTTTTCTCCAAAACTATAACAGATGCAAGCTTGTCCTGTTTGGTGGAGATGATATTTAATAAAATAAGTAGAAATCCACTAAAAGTTTTGTTTGGTTATCTTGCAATCCCGAGATAATCGTCTCCATGCTCCAAATCCATTTTAAAGCCATTTTTAAGGCATTTCGCGCATACATGAAATGAACACATTTTTCTCCAAAACTATAACAGATGCAAGCTTGTCCTGTTTGGTGGAGATGATATTTAATAAAATAAGTAGAAATCCACTAAAAGTTTTGTTTGGTTATCTTGCAATCCCGAGATAATCGTCTCCATGCTCCAAATCCATTTTAAAGCCATTTTTAAGGCATTTCGCGCATACATGAAATGAACACATTTTTCTCCAAAACTATAACAGATGCAAGCTTGTCCTGTTTGGTGGAGATGATATTTAATAAAATAAGTAGAAATCCACTAAAAGTTTTGTTTGGTTATCTTGCAATCCCGAGATAATCGTCTCCATGCTCCAAATCCATTTTAAAGCCATTTTTAAGGCATTTCGCGCATACATGAAATGAACACATTTTTCTCCAAAACTATAACAGATGCAAGCTTGTCCTGTTTGGTGGAGATGATATTTAATAAAATAAGTAGAAATCCACTAAAAGTTTTGTTTGGTTATCTTGCAATCCCGAGATAATCGTCTCCATGCTCCAAATCCATTTTAAAGCCATTTTTAAGGCATTTCGCGCATACATGAAATGAACACATTTTTCTCCAAAACTATAACAGATGCAAGCTTGTCCTGTTTGGTGGAGATGATATTTAATAAAATAAGTAGAAATCCACTAAAAGTTTTGTTTGGTTATCTTGCAATCCCGAGATAATCGTCTCCATGCTCCAAATCCATTTTAAAGCCATTTTTAAGGCATTTCGCGCATACATGAAATGAACACATTTTTCTCCAAAACTATAACAGATGCAAGCTTGTCCTGTTTGGTGGAGATGATATTTAATAAAATAAGTAGAAATCCACTAAAAGTTTTGTTTGGTTATCTTGCAATCCCGAGATAATCGTCTCCATGCTCCAAATCCATTTTAAAGCCATTTTTAAGGCATTTCGCGCATACATGAAATGAACACATTTTTCTCCAAAACTATAACAGATGCAAGCTTGTCCTGTTTGGTGGAGATGATATTTAATAAAATAAGTAGAAATCCACTAAAAGTTTTGTTTGGTTATCTTGCAATCCCGAGATAATCGTCTCCATGCTCCAAATCCATTTTAAAGCCATTTTTAAGGCATTTCGCGCATACATGAAATGAACACATTTTTCTCCAAAACTATAACAGATGCAAGCTTGTCCTGTTTGGTGGAGATGATATTTAATAAAATAAGTAGAAATCCACTAAAAGTTTTGTTTGGTTATCTTGCAATCCCGAGATAATCGTCTCCATGCTCCAAATCCATTTTAAAGCCATTTTTAAGGCATTTCGCGCATACATGAAATGAACACATTTTTCTCCAAAACTATAACAGATGCAAGCTTGTCCTGTTTGGTGGAGATGATATTTAATAAAATAAGTAGAAATCCACTAAAAGTTTTGTTTGGTTATCTTGCAATCCCGAGATAATCGTCTCCATGCTCCAAATCCATTTTAAAGCCATTTTTAAGGCATTTCGCGCATACATGAAATGAACACATTTTTCTCCAAAACTATAACAGATGCAAGCTTGTCCTGTTTGGTGGAGATGATATTTAATAAAATAAGTAGAAATCCACTAAAAGTTTTGTTTGGTTATCTTGCAATCCCGAGATAATCGTCTCCATGCTCCAAATCCATTTTAAAGCCATTTTTAAGGCATTTCGCGCATACATGAAATGAACACATTTTTCTCCAAAACTATAACAGATGCAAGCTTGTCCTGTTTGGTGGAGATGATATTTAATAAAATAAGTAGAAATCCACTAAAAGTTTTGTTTGGTTATCTTGCAATCCCGAGATAATCGTCTCCATGCTCCAAATCCATTTTAAAGCCATTTTTAAGGCATTTCGCGCATACATGAAATGAACACATTTTTCTCCAAAACTATAACAGATGCAAGCTTGTCCTGTTTGGTGGAGATGATATTTAATAAAATAAGTAGAAATCCACTAAAAGTTTTGTTTGGTTATCTTGCAATCCCGAGATAATCGTCTCCATGCTCCAAATCCATTTTAAAGCCATTTTTAAGGCATTTCGCGCATACATGAAATGAACACATTTTTCTCCAAAACTATAACAGATGCAAGCTTGTCCTGTTTGGTGGAGATGATATTTAATAAAATAAGTAGAAATCCACTAAAAGTTTTGTTTGGTTATCTTGCAATCCCGAGATAATCGTCTCCATGCTCCAAATCCATTTTAAAGCCATTTTTAAGGCATTTCGCGCATACATGAAATGAACACATTTTTCTCCAAAACTATAACAGATGCAAGCTTGTCCTGTTTGGTGGAGATGATATTTAATAAAATAAGTAGAAATCCACTAAAAGTTTTGTTTGGTTATCTTGCAATCCCGAGATAATCGTCTCCATGCTCCAAATCCATTTTAAAGCCATTTTTAAGGCATTTCGCGCATACATGAAATGAACACATTTTTCTCCAAAACTATAACAGATGCAAGCTTGTCCTGTTTGGTGGAGATGATATTTAATAAAATAAGTAGAAATCCACTAAAAGTTTTGTTTGGTTATCTTGCAATCCCGAGATAATCGTCTCCATGCTCCAAATCCATTTTAAAGCCATTTTTAAGGCATTTCGCGCATACATGAAATGAACACATTTTTCTCCAAAACTATAACAGATGCAAGCTTGTCCTGTTTGGTGGAGATGATATTTAATAAAATAAGTAGAAATCCACTAAAAGTTTTGTTTGGTTATCTTGCAATCCCGAGATAATCGTCTCCATGCTCCAAATCCATTTTAAAGCCATTTTTAAGGCATTTCGCGCATACATGAAATGAACACATTTTTCTCCAAAACTATAACAGATGCAAGCTTGTCCTGTTTGGTGGAGATGATATTTAATAAAATAAGTAGAAATCCACTAAAAGTTTTGTTTGGTTATCTTGCAATCCCGAGATAATCGTCTCCATGCTCCAAATCCATTTTAAAGCCATTTTTAAGGCATTTCGCGCATACATGAAATGAACACATTTTTCTCCAAAACTATAACAGATGCAAGCTTGTCCTGTTTGGTGGAGATGATATTTAATAAAATAAGTAGAAATCCACTAAAAGTTTTGTTTGGTTATCTTGCAATCCCGAGATAATCGTCTCCATGCTCCAAATCCATTTTAAAGCCATTTTTAAGGCATTTCGCGCATACATGAAATGAACACATTTTTCTCCAAAACTATAACAGATGCAAGCTTGTCCTGTTTGGTGGAGATGATATTTAATAAAATAAGTAGAAATCCACTAAAAGTTTTGTTTGGTTATCTTGCAATCCCGAGATAATCGTCTCCATGCTCCAAATCCATTTTAAAGCCATTTTTAAGGCATTTCGCGCATACATGAAATGAACACATTTTTCTCCAAAACTATAACAGATGCAAGCTTGTCCTGTTTGGTGGAGATGATATTTAATAAAATAAGTAGAAATCCACTAAAAGTTTTGTTTGGTTATCTTGCAATCCCGAGATAATCGTCTCCATGCTCCAAATCCATTTTAAAGCCATTTTTAAGGCATTTCGCGCATACATGAAATGAACACATTTTTCTCCAAAACTATAACAGATGCAAGCTTGTCCTGTTTGGTGGAGATGATATTTAATAAAATAAGTAGAAATCCACTAAAAGTTTTGTTTGGTTATCTTGCAATCCCGAGATAATCGTCTCCATGCTCCAAATCCATTTTAAAGCCATTTTTAAGGCATTTCGCGCATACATGAAATGAACACATTTTTCTCCAAAACTATAACAGATGCAAGCTTGTCCTGTTTGGTGGAGATGATATTTAATAAAATAAGTAGAAATCCACTAAAAGTTTTGTTTGGTTATCTTGCAATCCCGAGATAATCGTCTCCATGCTCCAAATCCATTTTAAAGCCATTTTTAAGGCATTTCGCGCATACATGAAATGAACACATTTTTCTCCAAAACTATAACAGATGCAAGCTTGTCCTGTTTGGTGGAGATGATATTTAATAAAATAAGTAGAAATCCACTAAAAGTTTTGTTTGGTTATCTTGCAATCCCGAGATAATCGTCTCCATGCTCCAAATCCATTTTAAAGCCATTTTTAAGGCATTTCGCGCATACATGAAATGAACACATTTTTCTCCAAAACTTAACAGATGCAAGCTTGTCCTGTTTGGTGGAGATGATATTTAATAAAATAAGTAGAAATCCACTAAAAGTTTTGTTTGGTTATCTTGCAATCCGAGATAATCGTCTCCATGCTCCAAATCCATTTTAAAGCCATTTTTAAGGCATTTCGCGCATACATGAAATGAACACATTTTTCTCCAAAACTATAACAGATGCAAGCTTGTCCTGTTGGTGGAGATGATATTTAATAAAATAAGTAGGAAATCCACTAAAAGTTTTGTTTGGTTATCTTTGCAATCCCGAGATAATCGTCTCCATGCTCCAAATCCATTTTTAAAGCCATTTTTAAGGCATTTCGCGCATACATGAAATGAACACATTTTTCTCCAAAACTATAACAGATGCAAGCTTGTCCTGTTTGGTGGAGATGATATTTAATAAAATAAGTAGAAATCCACTAAAAGTTTTGTTTGGTTATCTTGCAATCCCGAGATAATCGTCTCCATGCTCCAAATCCATTTTAAAGCCATTTTTAAGGCATTTCGCGCATACATGAAATGAACACATTTTTCTCCAAAACTATAACAGATGCAAGCTTGTCCTGTTTGGTGGAGATGATATTTAATAAAATAAGTAGAAATCCACTAAAAGTTTTGTTTGGTTATATTGCAATCCCGAGATAATCGTCTCCATGCTCCAAATCACATTTTAAAGCCATTTTTAAGGCATTTCGCGCATACATGAAATGAACACATTTTTCTCCAAAACTATAACAGATGCAAGCTTGTCCTGTTTGGTGGAGATGATATTTAATAAAATAAGTAGAAATCCACTAAAAGTTTTGTTTGGTTATCTTGCAATCCCGAGATAATCGTCTCCATGCTCCAAATCCATTTTAAAGCCATTTTTAAGGCATTTCGCGCATACATGAAATGAACACATTTTTCTCCAAAACTATAACAGATGCAAGCTTGTCCTGTTTGGTGGAGATGATATTTAATAAAATAAGTAGAAATCCACTAAAAGTTTTGTTTGGTTATCTTGCAATCCCGAGATAATCGTCTCCATGCTCCAAATCCATTTTAAAGCCATTTTTAAGGCATTTCGCGCATACATGAAATGAACACATTTTTCTCCAAAACTATAACAGATGCAAGCTTGTCCTGTTTGGTGGAGATGATATTTAATAAAATAAGTAGAAATCCACTAAAAGTTTTGTTTGGTTATCTTGCAATCCCGAGATAATCGTCTCCATGCTCCAAATCCATTTTAAAGCCATTTTTAAGGCATTTCGCGCATACATGAAATGAACACATTTTTCTCCAAAACTATAACAGATGCAAGCTTGTCCTGTTTGGTGGAGATGATATTTAATAAAATAAGTAGAAATCCACTAAAAGTTTTGTTTGGTTATCTTGCAATCCCGAGATAATCGTCTCCATGCTCCAAATCCATTTTAAAGCCATTTTTAAGGCATTTCGCGCATACATGAAATGAACACATTTTTCTCCAAAACTATAACAGATGCAAGCTTGTCCTGTTTGGTGGAGATGATATTTAATAAAATAAGTAGAAATCCACTAAAAGTTTTGTTTGGTTATCTTGCAATCCCGAGATAATCGTCTCCATGCTCCAAATCCATTTTAAAGCCATTTTTAAGGCATTTCGCGCATACATGAAATGAACACATTTTTCTCCAAAACTATAACAGATGCAAGCTTGTCCTGTTTGGTGGAGATGATATTTAATAAAATAAGTAGAAATCCACTAAAAGTTTTGTTTGGTTATCTTGCAATCCCGAGATAATCGTCTCCATGCTCCAAATCCATTTTAAAGCCATTTTTAAGGCATTTCGCGCATACATGAAATGAACACATTTTTCTCCAAAACTATAACAGATGCAAGCTTGTCCTGTTTGGTGGAGATGATATTTAATAAAATAAGTAGAAATCCACTAAAAGTTTTGTTTGGTTATCTTGCAATCCCGAGATAATCGTCTCCATGCTCCAAATCCATTTTAAAGCCATTTTTAAGGCATTTCGCGCATACATGAAATGAACACATTTTTCTCCAAAACTATAACAGATGCAAGCTTGTCCTGTTTGGTGGAGATGATATTTAATAAAATAAGTAGAAATCCACTAAAAGTTTTGTTTGGTTATCTTGCAATCCCGAGATAATCGTCTCCATGCTCCAAATCCATTTTAAAGCCATTTTTAAGGCATTTCGCGCATACATGAAATGAACACATTTTTCTCCAAAACTATAACAGATGCAAGCTTGTCCTGTTTGGTGGAGATGATATTTAATAAAATAAGTAGAAATCCACTAAAAGTTTTGTTTGGTTATCTTGCAATCCCGAGATAATCGTCTCCATGCTCCAAATCCATTTTAAAGCCATTTTTAAGGCATTTCGCGCATACATGAAATGAACACATTTTTCTCCAAAACTATAACAGATGCAAGCTTGTCCTGTTTGGTGGAGATGATATTTAATAAAATAAGTAGAAATCCACTAAAAGTTTTGTTTGGTTATCTTGCAATCCCGAGATAAT